>NC_048222.1:84634601-84934601 GCF_002007445.2 Ailuropoda melanoleuca | reverse complement strand
AGCCAGAAGGTGTGATCCTATTTAGATGTAAATTAGATCTTGCCACCCCTCTGCACAGTCAATGGCTTCCTACCTCACTCTACATTAAAGCCACAGTCACTACCGTGCCCTAATGCTCTCCTCTTACTTTCTCAGCTGCAACTCTCCTTTTGTCCTTGCTTTTCCTAAACCAAGAAGGAATGTTCCTGCCTAAGTGCCTTTATACTTGCTGCTCTTTAGGCCTGGAGTCATCTCCCTCAGGTATCCATTTGGCTTGTTCCATCATCCCTTCGGGTCTTCCTCCAGTATTATCTTCTCAATGAGACCTTCTCAGACTACTGAAAATTGAAACCTTCCCTCACTCCCATCCAGCATGCCAAATCACACTTCCCTGCTTTGTTTTTCTCCCTAGCATTTATCTTCTGCTGTACTATCTAAATAAATGAGTTAAGCTTGTAAGCTCTTAGACCAATGCTTGGCCCATAAGTGATATACCAGGTTATTTGTTAATAACAGATAAAAATTTACATATCTTGTTTATTGTCTGAGTCCATGAGAACAGAGATTTCTGTTCTTTTAGTTTACTGCTATATCCCATCATCTAGAACAATGCCTAGCATGATACTCAAAAAAAGTTGAATAGAAATAGCTATAAATATACAATAAAAATGACAGAAAGTGATTCAATTTGTTAAAAATCATTTTACACAGTTTGAGAAATAGATGACATTCCTATGAGACCAAGTCGTCAAAGACCATTCTCCCAAAAGAAATAGAATCAAAATTCAAATCAAAACTCCTTGCAGTATGCTGAAAGGTATCTTTACCTAAATAACAGTATTTTGAGCTTCTCTGTAGATCGGTGCTCTTGGCTCACATCTCCCTGGTGTGGTTCTCCAAACAGTCATTTAACGTAGGACCGCAAGTCCAAATAAATAGAAAATGTACCTGTTCATTGCTTGGTTGTTGGAAAATACTTGAAGGAAAGAGGAAGTTTCCAGGCCTCAGCAAGATGCAGTATGACCCAGCGGGGAAATAGAAGCTTTAGAATAACTAGGTATCTACTCCCCACCCAGCCCCTAATTCCTGGATCATTTAGGAGAATCCTCCTGCATGTGTCTCAGGAATCTATGCCTCAGTTTCTTTATTTGCATGCAACTTGGCTTATCTCCTCTGAGGTGTCTGAAACAGCTTCAAGACACAGTCCATTACTAAAAATAACCCACTTATAATTAATCCAAAAAAACATCCAGAAGATGGCGCAAAGAACTTCTTTGTGGTTCCCGTCATGTGCCTTTTAGGCTGTAGTTTGCCTTAGACAAGCCCAGAAATGTCCCTTCCTCCTGGTCTACACATCTTCACATCCTTTCAGAGATCCTGCTTATCCAGCTACACCTATCACGGTCAGGCCAGAGAGATTCAGCAAAACACATCGCCCAGAATCTCACCTTCTTTAATGCGGGAATCTGATGTCTTCGAGACAAACTAGCCTCTGTTTTTGTCATACTGATAATCCCTTAGAGCATCACTTTGATGTAACTGGGGTGGAATGAAAAGAAACCATGTCAGAAGAGGGACAGAGAACCCCACCTGTCATATGTAAAATGAGAGATTTGGCTAGACTCTCATTTCCCTTCAAGTGCTAAAATTTCATGAAATTAAAACATGAAATCCACCTAAGAAAGACTCAAGTTCTCAGTAGAGTGTGGTTAAATGACATGAAAAGTCTTTAAAAGTGAAATTTGTCAAGGTATTACTGTAAGTCCTATTACAGTTGGCGCATATAAACCTCGGCATCAGTGAGCAGATAGGTAGTTTCGAACAGCTATCAGTTTATTATCTAGGAGTTAAAGCACTCACTTTGGTCACATAAAAATGTAGAAAGAACAGTGTAACCTGCTATCCCAGCTCCTAAAAGAAGGGCAAAGCCACTTAACTCTAAATTACTTATGTAAAACATTTAGCTATTCTCCCCTCTTAAGATCTGTTAATTAGAAATTATTAAAGCATGGGGGGAGAAAATGTACCTCCATTTCTACACACATTATCCAGCTGTAGAAAGACACTGAAACTCATAAAAATGAGGGAAAACCGAGGTAAAGAATTTCACAGCTGAGGCGAACTGGGGGCAGTGTGTAGCAAGAAGGGAGCTTCAGTTCCTAAGATTTTTATTTTTTAGTGACAGAACTACCTGACATATTTTAAAATTAGTTACAAGATTTTTTTTTTTTTTTTTTTTTAGTAATGGACTGTCTAGAAGCCTTTTCAGACATCTTGGAGGAGATAAGCAGACCTGCACACACACAAAAAGAAACTGAGGTACAGACAATACAGAGATTATGCAGAGACATCACCATAAATGATCCAGGCATGACAGACTGGACAAGACTCCATATCCAGTAATTAATTTCAGACCCTATATTTCTCCATTGTGCCTTACTGCATCTTGCTGAGGCCTGGAAATTTCATCTTTTCTTCTGTCCTTTTCTAACAGCTGAACAATGAACAAGTATCTTTTCTCTTTATGTACATGCATGCAATATATCTTTTATTACACAATGCTTCCAAACTTCTCTATGCTTAAAACACATTGTGAACATATGATGCAGTGAACATATGAAATCTACTTTCACTCATTTATCTCAAATACTGACCATCTCCTGCGTGCCAGGCACGATGAACATCTAGGACTACAATCACAAATGAGAAGAACACGGCCCTTACCCTTAAGAAATTTGGTCTAATGGGAGTGACGGACCACTGAAGAAGCAATTACAAAGTAGAGCTCTATGTACCACAATGGAGAGTGCATGGGGTGCTCTGAGAGCATGAGGCAGGACCTCCTAACCCTGCCAAGGGTGGGGTCTGAAGCAAACACTCAAGAGGTATAAATTGAATTGAAGGATGATTTGGAGTTTGGCAGAAGGGAGCTGGTGCTGAAACAGAGTGTCCCAGGTAATGCATGAAGGCCTAGAAGTGAAAGATCTTGGCCTGTTCCAGAAATGGAGAGACTATCATTGTAGCTGTAGCTTGAGATGGAAGAGAGATCACTGACCAGCTGTGCAGCTGTGGAGGTAAGCAGAGGCCAGCTCACAAAGGTCTTTGTAATAAGTTGAGAAATTTGGGTTTAATACTAAAAGCAGTGGGATGCTGTCGAACAGGTTCCATGCAAGAGTGGGTCAAAGATAAAATTCACTCCAATCACCTCTTAAATAAATGGTTAAAATCAGAAGAGTACTTCTGAATTATGGGAGTCTGAAAACAGTGCTCAATTATGAGGAGGTAGAGCTCTACAGTGTTAAATCTAAAAGGGCTTTTAAATAAGCATTTTTGCCTTCAAAACACCATAGAAGACCACTAACCTCATCGAATGGAAGCCCTAGTGACAACAGTCTTCTATTCCAGATGAGCACAACTTAGGAATTATCCATCTCTTAAGCTTATGATAGAAACAGTAAGCCATGTCAGGGAAAAAAAAGTATATAGGCAGAATTTTAGTTTGCTGTATTCTGTGCTAGGCTATAAATTTAAAAGTGTCAATCATACATCAACATCACAGGACAGTCTAGAATTTTAGTATTGAAAGGAACTGAGATCATTTGGTCTAACTCCTTTATTTTATAGCTGAGGACAGTGCACAGAGTATTTCTTTGCAAGGTAATCAGAAATAGATAATTATTTAAGATCTGGATTCTTTCTGAAAGATTTCAGCATATGATCATGAATACTACATAACTGAGTTAACACAAATAATAAATGAAAAAACTAGCGTTCTGACCCAGATACTTGATTCCCAGTATTGTTCTTAAGCCTTCAAAGTCCCCCACCTCTTAGTATGCACACCCTTGTCTAGTCTGCTCCCACACTGTACCAAACTATGGCTTCCATTTCGAGCTCTCTCTCTTGCCCTCAGATCTTTTACTCTGGAGGAAGCCAGCTGCCATGTTATAAGCAGCCCTCTGGAGAGGCCCTCGTGACAAGGAACTAAAGTTTCCCACCAATGGCCCATGAGGAAGTGAGGCCGGCCTGTTGGCTTTGTGAGTGAACTTGGAAGCATATTCTCTGAGTCCAGCTGAACCAGGAGATGCTTGTAGCCCCAGCTCATGGCCTGGCAACAACCTCGAGAGAGACCTTGAGCCAGAACCATCCAACTAAACCACTCCTGGATTCCTGACCCTCAGAAACCGTGTGAAATCAGTTTGTTGTTTTAAAGAGCTAAATTTGGGGGTAGTTTTTCTGTAGTAGGAGATCACTAATAAACACTGCACAAATTAATAATTTCTTAAACTATCAACACTTTAAAAATATCGAAATAGTAATTCTTTTCTAAAAGATAAAATACATTTTTGATTTAAAAGTACTACCATTGGTGTTCTTCTTTGAAAAGAGGTGATTAAATGTTTACAGAATAGGTAAGAGGAGATTTATCCTGTAATTTATAGGTCACTGATTCTAATTTAACCTGAGTTCTTGGCAGCCAGACACAGTTAAAATTGAAATTTAGTTACAGATAGTAATTGCCCATGGCTACATGTTCCCATTTCAATACAACTTAATTTCTTTCTTTTTTGGGGGAGGGGAGGGATTCTCAGTAGATACAATAATCTCAATTTAAATTAAACTATCACTTTGCTTTTGTCTGGAGTTGCCCTAGTAGGATGCAGAGTAAAGGGGAAACAACAGTCTACCAGCTGCTGCTGTTAATGACAACATGCAAAATAATCACTTTTCTAATTAGATAAAACCTCTAAAGTTTTATCCTCGGAAGGTGAGCCTCCAGGTAAGGAAGAAGGAAGAAGAGCAGTTGACATAGCTCTGACCCCTCATCTACCTTTCATCCTCACTTTACAGTCTCCATCCAATTATCCATTCAGCATTTCATTGAAAAAAATAGCTACTGAACCCTTTCTACACACTAGACACAGGAATATAATGATGAACTAGACAGACCAAACTCATGTACCTCTTTATCCAGGAGTGGGAAAAAGAAATTAAGCAATTACAATGTAGTGGTAATTAAGAGAGAAAAGTGTGGAGTGCAGTGGCAGCACCTAGCAGGGCACCTATTCCAGGACAGTGGTTAGGGAGGGACATGGGGGGTGGGGAGGGATGTGAGCGGGAGTGTGGAAAAGCTTTTTGTTAAGGTGTCATTTCAGGCCAAAAGAAGTCCCCTTACAAAGGCCTGAAGGCAAGGGAGTTCAAGATACACTTAGAGACTGGGGTTCAGCTTGGTTGCAGCATGAAACAGAAAGGAGTGGTGGAGAGCCCCAGGGAGAGCACTACACCTTGAAACTGCAATCCAAGCATGGACACAACTCCTTTCGGTGGGTTCTCCTTTAAAAGAGCAGGTACCAGGAAGAATTAAAAACCTAACAAATCTTTAGGCCCTGACCTTTTGTATCCTGTCTGAGAACACTGATTTATATTCTAGGCCCAGAAAGCTAGCACAGCTTGGTGAGGAGTATGCATGTAGTAGCAAGAATCCGAGGTTAGAAAGCTCTGCTTTGAATCCCAGCTTGAGAACAACAGTAATACCAACCTCACTCACGTTGTGGCAAGATTAAATGAAGTAACAAATATGAAGCATCTGGAACACACTAGGCATTCACAAAAATTCTCTTCTGTCCCATTACCTTGCTTCTGAGCTCTCTGCGGGCCTCCTGGCCGAAGGGACCGTGTCATGGTCCACCACATTGATCCCGTACCTGAGAGAGAGCTGTGCTCCCTTGACCATCCCCTTTGTCCCTCCAATGCAGTTCTAGTCTCTACCCTCTTCCTCAGTGAACCCAGGATTAGACAAACTGGAAGTATTCCAACATACAAATTCCTGTCATACAATAACTATAGCATCCATTAAAAATATATATATATATATCTATATATATATGCCCATACACAACTGAGACTTCTACCACACTATCTTTACATTTTATACCATTACATATACTTTATTGCATATGTAACTTGATTACTCCTTTGATAATATTGTGAAATAGTATTGTAATCACTGTTTGGCAGACAAGAGTCCTACATTCAGAGCGGTTAAGTGACTAACCTTGAGGTAAGCTTTGCATGTAGCTCATCTTCTAAACAGAGTTGGGTCAACTCTACAGAGGCTGCGTCCCAGCAAATATTACAACTATGCTCATAATAGTAAAAACGAAGCTTCCTATTTTATTAATAATAAAACTGTCTCCTCTGTGAAAATGAGAGCACAAATGAGAGGTTTAACTTCAGCTGCTGATTTCAAACGGAATTATTCCCTCACGTGATCAGAATAAGATCCCCTGAAGGTCACCTGTTCTAAGTCCAATCTTTGGTAACTATCTACTCTGCAAAGATGTCCTCCTCCCTTCCCAGCAGCTCAAGTTGGGTCCACAGCTGAGCCTATTCCTGCCTCCCAAGAATATCTAAATAAATCTTTCCCAAGCACCCCTTCCCTTTCACTGTTTCTGCAAAGGACATGCACAGCTTATCTGGATCAGAATCACCTGGATACTTACTAACAGGTGATTTCTGGGTCCCACCATTGACCTGAATTGGCCCAGCAGTGCGGCATTAGCTTTCTATATTACCCGGAAGGTTCATACTTAATTAAATACTCAGGTCTTTTTCACCAAAAAAGTCTTCAGTAAAATCTCCCTCATCTTATACTAAAAACAACCGGTTAAGTGGCTGATAAAAATGCTGAGTCAGGTAGTGATTTGTGTTTAACACCTGATACCCCTCCTCCAGGGGCTCTATATATTAGGCTTATATTGCAACTGTGTACTATTATTCAGCCAAACAAGAATATACCTAACTATATTGTCATCCATTCTACATTTCCCTATGTTGTTCACAAGGGTATCACTTCAAATATTTTGTGGAAATTCTGAAATTATGGCATCTACAGAATTCCCCAATAAACCAGGTAATGTAACCCAAATTATGAAGTACATGAAGTTAGTTTGGTACAATTCTTTATCTGGATGATTCAAATTCTCTACTTCATTTAAAAAAATTAAATAAACAGGTTTTACTTTTCTTAAAGTCCTTTTAAATATGAGACAACATTAGGAAAAAGGATCAACTTTCACCATCCTAAATATTAGGATAAGATATTAAACATTCTGTTTAACTTAAATTAGGCAGTTTGAGATATGGTACACTGATAACCTAATCACATACACTTGGCAATAAGATGATTGGCATCTTTTTTGGGAGATAGGGACGTAAAATTATTCCCTCAGGGTGAGGCATTTGGCTACACATTGGTAGATATCCTTTCCTGTATAATTTAGGTCTCATAGGCAGAAAAGGGTTGAAAAACAGAAATCAAGTGGTAAAAATCAGATCTGAGGGAGGCAATGAAGGTAGAGCATTGTTTTAAAAAAACCCAAATCCTCGGTCCTCCACATAGAAACAGCCCGTGAACAAGGTTGATCTTATTAGCACGAGACCGGCGTTGTTCTAATGAGCTCAAGAGAAAGTGAATATTGGCTTTCCAGGTGAACCCCTCCGGTCCAGTGATATGTGCACATCACACTTGGGCCTTTCAGTTACAAACCCACCTCCTTAAGGAGCCGTGTGAAAAAGCAAGAACAATCAATAAGAAAAAAAAATCCTCCCAGCTATAAATCAGCCACGTGGAGCTGCTGCTGCGGCAGCGGTAGCCCTGACTTCCTGGTTTGCTTCCTGCAAGCCTTGCGGCTGGGGGCTCCGGGCAGCGGGTGTAAGAAAGGGAGGGGCAGCCAGGAGCCGCTCTGGGTCCACGGGGAGTGGGGCGGCGGGCTGGGGGAATCCTGGAGGGCACCGGCGTTAAGGACAGAGTTATGGCCCATAATTAAAACAAAAGTTTGGGAATCTGGAAGCTTTCAGAGCTGAGCAGCGGGGCAAAGGCTAAGGACCAGACGTGGGGAAAGTGTAACTTAGTTACGAGGTAACAGGGAATTGCGAAGAGGATTCTTGGGTACAGTGGTGAGAGAAGAGGGGGACTGCGGGCCGGGAAGGGGGTAGGTACACAGAGAGGAAGCTTGGAAGAGCGAGGCACACGGGTCGGTTGGAGCTCTGCGGAGGCCGGGGGGGGGNCCGCCGGAGGAAGATGAGGCTGAAGATTGGGTTCATCTTACGCAGTTTACTGGTGGTGGGAAGCTTCCTGGGGCTAGTAGTCCTCTGGTCTTCCCTGTCCCCGCGGCCGGACGACCCAAGCCCGCTGAGCAGGATGAGGGTGAGTGACCCGCCCGCCCCCTCCGGCGGCGGCGACCTGCAACTTGTTTTGTTTGCGCGCGCGCGTGGCGGGAGCAGGGGCGGCGGGGTCGGGGCGCGGCGTTGCGCCGCAGCTCCGCAGGGTGGTGCTGGCGCAGCGCGGGCAGATCCGGGGCGCCGAGCCCCGAGCACCCGGTCCCGGCTACCAGCCACCGGCCCGCCCCCTCGCCGCCCCTTCCTCCTGCGCTCCCCCGCTCCCCCGCCCCGGGCTCCGCCGCCGCTGCTGGCGGCCGCGCTCCACGCGGGGACTGCGGGGCGGAGCGGGAGGAGAGCCGGGACCGCGGTTGCCCAGCGCCCCCGACTCCTCGGTGCGGGGACTGCCGCGGTCGGGGGACGCGGGGTTGGTCCAGGCTGCGGCCTGTGGCGCGTGCAGGCCTGAAGGAGGCGAGATGCTGCCGCTGCCATCACCGCCGTTCGGGACCAGGCCCCTCGGTGCAGCCTTCCCCTCCCGCCACCGCCCGTCCGGGGATGCTCGCAGCCCCGGGCTCCCCCAGCCCGCCTGCCTGCCGGGAGTGGGAGGGAGATGGCGCCCCGCCTCCGGCTCGTACGGAGAGCGCCGCCTTCCCCCCACTCCCCCCACCCCAGCTCCGGTGGCCGGGAGACCCGGTGCGATGTGCGGCCGAGGCCTCGCCCTGGACCGGCCCTTCCTCTCGCTGCCCCGGCCAGGGGAGGGGCGGTTGGCCCGAGGTGGCTGAGGGGCGTCCCCGCCCGGCTCGCGGGCCCCTCCACCGCAGTCCACACCGCGCCGGAGAAGTCCCTTCTGCCAGAGCCGCGTCGCCCGCCCGCCCGCCTGCCGGCTCTGGGCGGCTCTGTCCGGGACATGTGGGGCCGGTTCCTCTTCCCGGGCTGTGGCAGGGCTGCTCGGGCCGGAAAACTAACTTGTGCCGGCGCCCCTTCGCTCGTCTTCGGCTGCCTGCTCGCCGGGCAGCCGGACGCCGAGGGGCGCCGCGGCGCGGAGCTGCCGGCGGCTCCGCTGGGACGCATTTGTCTGCCGCCCAGGGCGCGAGTGTTAGCTTTGACACTCCCCTGCTTTTGAGGGTTTAGTCAGGCGCCTCGGAACGTTAGTTACCGTGAGCCGCGCCGGGAAGGGGCCGCGACGACTGCGGTTTCGCTGACCCAGTTGGTTGGCTCCATACCGGCTTCTCCCCGCTCCCCGAAAATGAGCCGCTGCCCGCCTCCGTCCGCAACCAGGAGCCCGGGATAGCCCGCTGGGCCCGCTGCCCTGGGGGGTGAGGGAGGGCGTGAAGAGTTCAGGGCCACTGAGCGGCCCAGGGGCCGTGGGAGGAGTTATGCTCTGTAGTAAAGTGCCTTTTGCAAGTATTATCTACATTGCGTCTGTGTGATCTCCTTTATTAACTTCCCTGAGCCTAAACTTAGCATCAGGAAGATGAATGAGAAGGCTCCCTTTTAAGAATCCTAGGAAGAGATTTCCTCATCAGTTTCTGTCTATATGGTGAAATTAGATTTACTCTTAAGTTTTAGTATTTGAAGTCTTGACTGAAGTGAAATCTCTATAAAATCTGGGGTGGTTTCCTATCTAAGTCATCTCAGTTACTGATAATAAAAAGTACCAAGTTTTCCTTTTAGTATGTTTGTGGTTTTAAGCCTCTCAGATCTCTTGGGCTGATGGTGACCTCTTTATGATTTTTGCTTTCAAAATGAGGGACGAAGGATAACTGAATATTGCAATCGAGAGCTTTAAGTCATTAAATGGCCTTTCACAGCTAGAAATGTTAAAACCCCGTTTTCTGGGAGAGAAACTGAGGAAAGTCTGACAAAACTAGCCATATTCAGAATGTCCTGTAGTTCACATGACAAGTCTTTTAAAGAGCCGGTGAAACACCCGCACCAATGCCCATCTCTTTTGAAATACCTTATTAAAGTGGATATATAATAGTTACCCAGCCACAAGGCTAGTCATTCAGTAGCAGGTGGTGGTATCTTGATTTTTTTTTTTTTTTTGGTCCAACTTATTTGATAGTTTGTCACTAGGTCCACTGTAATTTCTGTCATTTGCCAAAGACAGAAGCTAGATTTTTAAGACTTTTAAATGTAATTAACACTGACAAGAATGCTTATGTATCAGGAAAACCAAAGCCTTTTATTAATTTTACAGGCAAATGTTACCTAAGCAATTTAAGGCATAGCTTATGAATCATTACGAGCATAAATAGGGGACTTTTGCCTCCTTTTATTAAAAACTCTCCTAAGAACATTTCCTTTAGGGAAGGTTCTGACCAGCACGCCGATCCTGACTCCTGAGTTTCCCTTCTGCCTTGTAGTTCTTTTCCTTTAATTATGATTGCGGACACCTCCCCCCACTGTGAGACACCTGCCTCTTCAATGCTGATCCACCTGTGGGCTTTTTTGGATTCCCATAAATCTCTGTAAATGGCTTGAAATAGGCTAGAACAATCTACCAAATAAAGGTTCTGCCCTTCCCCTGGCAAGCTTGTGCTTGGGGCTCCACCCTGTGCCACTGTTTGTCTTGTACTTCAGTGTCCCAGGCAGTAAAGTCTGTAGCAACCTGGTCTCTCTCTCTCTCTCTCTTTTTTTTTTTTTTAAAACCAGGACTACGACTTTATATCTGCCCAGCTGTGGAGGTCACTATTACAAAACCCATTACCCAAGGTCAAGATGAGAAACACATTTCTTACCTCCTTCCTCTTTCAGGGCCTTTTACTGTTTTTCTGAGGTAAATGATGTGAAAGATGATCTTACCGTTCAAATTGTACTCTGTTGTGTACGATGTGATTGATTCAACAAACATTTTTGAGTGCCTGCTATGTACTAATGCTAGTTATTGAGGAAATACTCCTTACCGCTAACCCTGGATCTTACAGCTTTGTGAGGGGAAAAGCACCCCACATTAATCAAAACTCCACAAATCTGCAAATAAAAGTTATGTTACATGCTGTGAAGAAAAGCCATAGGGGATAAGAGAACAGGAATTTGGTCATAAAAGTCTTACCTGAAGAAATGACTTAGTGAGTTGAAATCTGAAGATTTGAATACAGGTAGTTGTTGATCTGGATGTTGGGGGAAGGCACTCCTGAGAGGGAGAAGTATGCGGAAAGGTCCTGAGGTAGGAGGTAGTATGGTGAACTGAGGAACTGGAAGAAGACCAATATAATTAGAACATGGAGAATGAGAGGAGAGGTGGAGTGAGGATGTAAACATAGTGTGGGTCTTGTAGACCTTGCTAAAGATGAGGTCTTTAGAGCAGCAGGAAACCGTTGAAGGATTTTTAGGTAGGGGAGACTTGATTAGATTTGTGTTTTGGAAGGATCATTCTGATTGCCTGCAGGAAGTAATGAATTGATTTAGAGCAAGAACAGAGAGTAGGAGTCCTGTTGGAGGTTATGATAGTTCAGGTGGGACCTGATGTTGCTTGGATGGGGAGGGTGACAGTGGAAGTGAAGAATTGATTCAAGAGCTATTAAAGATGCAAAGATATCAGAACTAGTTGGTTGGACGTGGGAGTGGAGAAGGTGTGGGAGATTTAGGATGATAGATTATTTGTCACATTGAAAATTCTGAAGACAAACATTCATACATTTTTATGTTCAATTTTATGGTTATGGGAAGGCTCTTTTAGGCTTTGTTATCTGGATATTTTCAGGTCAGCATTTATTAAGACCATCTGTTTAGTACTTGCCAAGTGCAGAAAGTTCCTTTAATTAAATAATAGTATTTCCTAGACCGTACATCCCAAGTTTTAGCCTTGAGTTTAAAATAGAACCATAAACTCCTGACAATAAAGGTTTGTAATGGAAATGTTGAGAGATCTTCAATGGTTTTATTACGGTTAATCCAGGACTGATGAGAAGCTGCTGGTAAATGGACGATTCTTTGTATATGCAAATACTACCTTAGTCAAACCATTAATGCCACTTAGGTTTAGAGCATACATTGCAGGGCTAATTCAGAAATCCGTCCTAGGCAGAGAGGTTTTAAGTGATAAGCAAGCTAAGACCCATTGAAAGGAATATTGCTTAAAATGAGGCTGAGTGACTGAATTGATAACCCTGTCACAGCCAAGTTCCACCTTACCAGACCCTTTTATCTCTGTGATGATTGATTGCAACCTGAAAGACTCCACCCTTGACCTTAAGACTTTTTTTCAAATCGAAGCTCCATTGATATTAGGAATAGAGCTATCACTTAGCAAAAGTGTAGTGTCTTAAGTGGTCAGTGTTGTCTTACTTCCCCAGTTGAAGTATCAACGGATTTGTTCTTGTTCTATTTTGCTGTCCTCCCTCACACCTGTAATGAAAAACTCCCAATTCTACGAACTCTGGGTGTTACAGACCTCCTGAAATGAATGCAGACTTCTATGTACATGTGCTCTTTTGGGGGGTGAGATTCAGAAGCTTTCTCATTTCACTGTAAACCACTGACTGAGTCCTTGGAAGGCAGGATTTAATGTTTCTTGGAGTCACTCATGGAGTATCTCCCCCATCCACGAGGATGCTGGACCCATTCATTCATGTCTCCCCCGTAGTCCAGACACCCCAGAAATGCAGACATTCCTAAGAATTCTAAATCTGTGGATTTTGTGGAAGTGTTGCCCATCCAGTGGTCAAAGGTCAGGCATCAATCCTGTTACAACCCACACCTCTTTGCCTCCCTCCCAGGAAGACCCCATTGAAGAATACCAAGAATATCTCAAGTAAAAGTCCTTGCTATAAAGGGATCTCATCCTCGTTGAAGAGATGCAGTACTCCCGTGGCCTGGGTTCCTCCCGTTCTTCCTTAATCCAGTAGCAGTATAAGGAAACAGTGAGAGCTGTCCCAGCATGTTTTGTCAAGAGCCAAATCAGTAGGTGGAGAAGGTGGAGAATAGCCATTCAGGGAGTACACAATTACTCGTAAGGAAGGAATGAGAACTGTTAGAGTTGAATTTGGATAACTATTTTGTGATTGAGGCTGGCTGCATGGAATGGGACATAAGGTGTGGGCTGCAACAATTTGGTTTTAGTATAAAACCATTAGATCAGTCAATCTTATATTGGAGAAGGAACGTGGGAGAAAATAATGCAACATGAATGAAAATCAGAATTCTGAGCGTGGGCCATTTGTAAACAGAGTATTTGTAAATTCTAACTCCAGAGTTCTAAAAAAAAGAGTTGGTCAGCAAGATTTGAGTGGCTCTTGAATGTAGGAAAATGATTGTGATTATCTGACTTCAACATAGATCATTGTCTTTGTTCGTGTTTCGAATTCTAATTTTCATTCCTGAAGAATGAATGTACAGTCTGACAGGAGAGAAGTGGTTAAATTAAGAATTTACAATCTCTAGAATAAAATGGATGTAACTTGAGTCTACTAAAGGAATGATTTTATGGTTGGGTTTTGTACAGTGGAAGAGGGGAAAGGGTGAGAGGGTGAAATATGCCTTAATGTGGGCAGAATTCTTTGTAAGAATTGGAGATATATTTTTATTAAAAGCATGAGTCATTTACTCAACAAGTGTCAAATATTTGAGTGTTTACTACATGCTATCCGTGGCTCTAGGCATTGGAGATATTGTACTGGACAGTGGAAAAGATTAAAAAAAAAGTTGACATAATAAAGATGTTACTCAAGTCTTAACCTAGTAACTGCACAGGGGGTGTTGCATCCATAATAATGGCAGTTTTCTTTTGATATATAAGGTTGGGCCTTTTTATCGTACCTCCCAACCTCCAGCCTTCTGTTTGCTCAAAATGTATGCAAGGCCCTGGGCTGGGCACTGGAGATGCAGAGATGGCAAGCACACAGACTCGGATCTCCTCTCGTAAGTGAGATGATCTGTGTGAATATGGAACGGTTGTAAAAAGGAGGGGTTTTTTGTTTTTGTGTTTTGTTTTAGATTTTATTTAATTACTTGAGGGACAGAGTGAGCGAGAGAGAGCACGAGCAGGGGCAGAGTGAGAAGCAGACTCCTTGCTGAGCAGGGCTCCATCCCAGGACCCTGGGATCATGACCTGAGCCAAAGGCAGACTCTTAACCCACTGAGCCACCCAGGCGCCTCTAAAAAGGAGGTTCTTGAACAGCTGTAAGAAGTGGAGGTTCAGAGGCAAGAGCATGACATTTGGCTAGGCCTGGAGTGTCCGAGGGATTGGAGAGGGATGCAGGGAAGAACATTCTACAGTAAAAGAATATGGTGAGACCAGAAAAAAGACTTTTTTTTGCTAGAGCAAACTGATGGAAATTAAGATTGGGAAAGTAAGTTTGGGTCACATTTTGAAGGGAATTAAACGGTAGGCCAAGGAACTGGGTTGGGGTTTTATTAAGTCAGCCCTTACGGAAGCTTTTTGGAAGCTTCTGGAGTAGACTTGAGGGTGTGGTGACATCCATTCATCATCAACTCTTGATTCACTAATTCACTCAAGTATCTCAAATATTTATTGAGTGTCTACTAAGTACCATCCATTGCTCTAGGCATTGGAATATTATAGAGGAGTAAATAATAATAGCAATGATAGCAGATAACATACAATAGATAACATACCTTGCTCATTTGTGCCAGGTAAGAATTCTTTGTGTATTATGTTATTTAATTGTACCAGCAACCCTCTAATGCACGTCTGATGTAATTGTCACTTTATAGATGAGACCATGGAGTCAGGTGAACTCTTTGCTGGAGATCATTTACTTAGTGGTAGAGCCAGATTCAGTCTCCTGTATTTGGACTTGAGCTATGCTCTGAGCAAGCACTGTAGATTTTAACAAGATAGACATGCTCAAGTGGACTACATTGAACGGGGGAATAGAAACAGTAGAGAGGTAATTTCAAATAGAAACACTGAAGACAGTACAGGATAACATGAAGGAGAAAGGGGGCAGTGGGGACCTTGCAGGGAAGTTCAAGGGGGCAGTGGCTGAGCCTAGTCTCAAAGAGTGAGTATAAGGCTGTAATGCAATTCTGAAGGAAAAACATTCCAGGCAGAGGGAACAAGAAGTGCAAAGCCCCTGAGTTGGAACGAGGCTTTAATGTTTGAGAAATAGAAGGCCAGTATGACTAGAGCATGGTGAGTTTGGAGGGAGTACAGTACTTGATAAGCTTGCAGATGTAAACGGGGCCCTGGGTTGGATGATAAAATTGCGTAGTCCTCTACGTATGGTCCAAGATAAACAAAATGAGTAATGATATATTTTTTTTGGCGACCTGTTGTTAGTGGTGAGGCAAGAACTATATTAGCTAAGTCCGCTGGGTCCTGTGGGATCACAGAGAAGGCAGCATCTAGTCTGTAAGGCCTCGGTGCTGTCAGAGAGCTCTTTAGAAAGGGCATGTTGGAGGGACGAGTGTGTGAGGACAGAGGAAAGGTATGTGCAAAGGCATGAAAGATGACAGCAAATCCCGGGGACTGCATGGCTGGAAGATGGGATTGGGGAGTGGAAGAAGGGGAGAGAGAACCCTAGAAAGAGAGTCTGAACCCTGAAAGATTGAATACTGTGAATGGCCAGAGCTGGGCTATCTGGAATCATCTGGAAACAATGCAGGCTGGATTTCAGTGAGTAGAAAAATGTCTCTCTCCTAGGACATGATAAGGCCTAAAAGCGAGGAGAGGGACCAAGACAATGAATATGAGGAGAGAGAGATTATGAAAGTAAAATTAGCTGGTTAGCTGGTAGGCGGAGGAACCCTCTGGATGGAACTAGAAAGGGAGTATGCTGATACCTTAGAAGGAACAGAACTGTCTAAAGCAGTAGTTCTCAAACTTCATTTGGCCTCACAATCACCTAGAGGGTGTGTGGAAACAAAGTACTCCAGCCTCATGCCTAGAATCTCTGATGCAGGTCTGAGGTGGGGCACAGAATTTGCATTCGTACCTAGTTCCCGGGTTGCCGGTCCAGGGATCACACTTGGAGAAGTGCTGGTCTGGAGCGTGGGTAGATTTGGGGGCTGTAAAACAAAACATTGGTTTGGTTTGGGCTTGTAGTATTTTTGGGGGGAGGGCGGTATGTAGTATTTTCTGGATAGTGTCTACTGGGTAGCTGGAGCTCAGGACAGGATCAGTACTGGATGTGAAGTATGCACATCACTGGCAGGACTGTGAAGCTTGAGGACTGGATTGGTAAATGGAGGGACTCTGTGTGGATAGAGGAGAAAAATGTGGGTAGGAAAAAAGAAACCTGGAAATGCCTTCTTTCAGGTGCCGGGAGGGGGGAGAGATGAAAGAAGGCGTAGGCAGATGTGGAAGATTTAGAGAATATCGCCCTGTAGAAAACCTGGGCAAAGATAATTTAAGGGCAGGACCTTCAGCAATGTTGAGTATCGCAGCATTTGGGCAAAAATTGATCACCTACTAGGGATTTAGAAAGTGGCTGTAGGAGCACGCTTCCCTGCCTGCTAAACTAACCCGTGGTACCTGGGGCCAGGGAGGGGCTCCCGTGGCATCTTCACTGGCATCTCAGTAAATGTGATGACCCAGGGGAACTGGCTCGAAGAAAAAGAAGTTCAAGTGGTGAATAATCACCTTCACTAGACAGAAAATACTAAAAGAAGAGGAAGGGTTTTATTGGAGAACTTAAGTATCAAAGGGGAACTTAACACATTTTGGATTCTATCTGTTCTAGCTTAATTAGGTGCCTCTCTACACCCTCCCCCCCATGTCTGTATATAGACACATCTGTGTGTGTGTGTGTGTATGTGTGTGTGTGTATATATATAAAGCTAAGCCATAATCATGTGGTTGTGGTAATATATGCTTTGTATGCCGTACACATTATATTAAAACAATTATAATGCATAGCAGGCATTTGCTGCGCTCTTTTCATCTGAAATCCAGTAACTTATAAGAAGCTGTAAGCAGAACAACATTTTAAAGATTTATTTATTTATCTGTTTATGAGAATGAGAGAGAGCATGAGAGGGGGGAGGGTCAGAGAGAGAAGCAGACACCCTGCTGGGCAGGGAGCCCGATGTGAGCCCGATGTGGACTTGATCCAGGGACTCCAGGATCACAATCTGAGCCGAAGGCAGTCGTTTAACCAACTGAGCCATCCAGGCGTCCCAGAACAACATTTTAATATTTGAGGTTGGAAAAGAAACTTTATCCACGAAATATTAGGCAGTTTTTAGTCTTTAACACGTTAACTTGCCTGACGAGTAATTACAGGAAGAAACAGAATAGGAAAATTGTTTGCTCAGCATTTCAGGTAATGTTGGTTTTTTACAGTTGGGTCCACTTCATTCGAGCTCTTTCGAGTTTCATTCAAGTTCAGTCCTGGGATCTTGCAAGCAATGCTGAGGCAACAGGAACAGCAGTTCTCCAGGGCTTAAGTCTGTTTTGGAGAGGGAAGGAGTACCTTCCGATTGCTTCCTTTTGCTAAGCATCCTGAATATTTCAAAATGAGAAATGTTCTCCTTTCTGCTCCATTATAAATTCCCTTCTGGGCTTGGTAGCATTTTAAAGCGTTACTCCTGAGAAACATTTAAACATGCCAACAGGGAGACCTGATTCAATTCACTGAATATAGGAACTGGTACTCTGAAACTTGAGGAAAAAAATTAACTTTGCATTATCTAATTAGGTTTATAGAATTGCTGCAGAGCAGCCCGGTTTCCCAAATCTAGAAGGTACAATTAACTGCAGTATTATATCAATACCAACTAGTCTGCTAATAGGCTTCCAAGCAAAGCAATTGGAATTTGTTATTACCAAGGATATTTTAAACTGGATGAATTAAAATTAAATCACATACTTTTGGGAGCAGTTCTGTATGAGAATAAAATAAATGACCTAATCATTTTTTAATCTTTAATCTCTTATTGAGTCCCTGGGTTTAAGAATACATGGGCCTCAAGAGGTATGCTACTTTTCTTTAATAGTAAACTTAGATGCTTAATGATTATCTGGCTTAAACATAATTTTAGCATTTGTAGTTCTTTATAAAATACTTTACAATATGTGTTAGCACTTCAGTATTGAAGTACTTTGAAAACTACTATGTATCACTGGTAATGTGTATACCTTATAAGAAGAATTGGTGTTAAAGAGTAAAGAGCACTGGGTGTTCTGTACAGCTGACGGATCACTGAATTCTACCTCTGAAACTAATAATACACTGTTAATTGAATTTAAATAAAATAAAAATTCTTTAAAAAAAGAGTAAGTCTTAATAGACGTTAACTGAGAAATTGCCAGAGCTTTTTTTTTTTTTTAATCACTTTAATGAGAAGGTGGGTGTGCCAGAATTTCTATTTTTTTGACCATCTGTAATTATCCTTTGACTCTTGATTTTTTCCTTTTAATAGAAACAACACACACACAGTGGTAAGATATTCTGATGTGAGCCAGGTTTGCAAATAGCTTTTACAACTGTGTGAATGGCTAACTCCTCCAGCTGGAACCCTTGATTTCAAACTAAGCCGTTGAGGCCAGCTAGCTATTGCAGTGAGACTGTAGTCTCAGGTTCTCCATGTAGTATAAGAGACACTTTGGAACAGTTTCTTAGAATTTTAAGAATTAACACTTATTGATATTATGAGATTACTTCAATATAATATCTTTATGCTTCTGAGAATTTTTTTTCAATGCTTTAAAAAAGCTGAATAGAAAAAAAATAGAACAATAAAGTACAATATACGTTATAAAGAATAGTCCTTAAGTCATGATAGTTGAAGTGCTCTAGAGGTTCTTTATTTGTCAGCACTTCTGCATTTTAAGTAATTTTATTCTGTTGAACTTAAAGTGAATATTTCATATGCATTTTATTAACATCTGTTTTTAGAAAAATAGTTCCCTTAAAACCCTTGGGGGAAAAAAAAACAAATGATCAGTATACTTAAGTGAGTCACGTAAGTTTGGTTTTGCCAGACTAGATCAAAGACAGATACGATAGGTAAGGGAAAGATAAAGACGTTCAGATACAGAAAACTGTGAAGGAGGATATGTCGATTCCATCTCTAGAGAGCTATGTAGTTTATTAGACAATTGTATAAACATTTCAAAAAGGACTCAGGAAAAATCTAATAGGGTTGTGTCAATTAAATTTTTATTTGCTTGATTGTTAAATGCAACTGCGACAAGTACATATTTGTGTTGTTGGGAGATATTTGCCTAGAAAAATTTGCCACACAATATATCATACCAGTTGGGATTTTTTGTTAATAACAGCCCATGTACTGATGAAATCGAAGATTCACTTTATATAGCCATTTCCAAACTTGTCTTAAGATATTTTCTAAAATAGTTGGCTCATTAGGTATAGGTTTCAATTAATCTTATTTGGGAGGACTTAAATCCAAAACTTTTCCCCCAATATTTCCTCTGGCAATTGAATATTTTGCTATGCAATTCTTATTAGACAATTTAATCATTATGCTTCTTAAAATTTAATCCGACAGGATTAGTCTTTTAATCTCTAATACAGTAAGGTGTCTTCCATGTAAGTCAGTATTTGTTACCTTTACAATCTGTTTGTAGGGTTTTACGTCTTTTCTTTTGAAAGAAAGCATTTAAAACCTCCTGTTCAAAAGTCTGCTAACTCTTGCCAGGGTGATTTAAAATGAATAAAAAAATCCGTTAGATTTTTGGCAAATACGCTCTCAATTACGGTAGGGAATAAATGACTACAAAGTGCTTTTTAGAGTAATGGAATGGAAATGACTGAAATCTTACTACTTTGCACATGCAGATTTTTCTACTATTGTTGAGTGTTTAGTTGAAGCTAAAAGATCACTATCAAAACTGGAAATTTTGATCATTTAAAATATATAATTACATCTTAACATTTAAGCAAAGGACTGGTGGAATGCAGAAATATAGGCATGTGGTTTCATTTACTGCTGCTCTCAGCGATGGTCTCAGAGGAAATTGGAAGTCCACTGTTTGTAAAAGAAGGTTGGAGGAGAGTGTTGCATTGTGGTGGTCATTTAAAATAAATTTGCTTACAGTTCAGGGAGATCCTGGTGGGTGGCAAAGAGAAAAATACTTCTAGCAAATAGTTTTCTGAAATTCTCTCTTCTAAAAATGTGCTAAATACGGTGATTTCTAAATGCCTTGGTATTTTAAAGAAATACATTTTCTGTATGAAATTAGGATAACTATTCTTTTTTTTTTTTTTTTGTAGTTAACATTTAGGCTGCAAACCATGGCACACATAACTTCTATTTTAAAATAAAGGTAGCGTACATGTGATCACAGTTGCTAACTGAAAATTTTGAAGAGTGCTATCAAACCTGCAAAGGTAATAGAGCCCCAAATACCACACCTCTTCCCAGGTCCTGCTCTTTTCTTAGCTTAAGAAAAGACCTGACATCTAAAGTATGGGTCAAAATATGTCTATACTACATGGGTGTTCTCAGATTATTTTTTTCAGCGTCCTCTTAGAAGTCTGAGGAAGGTTTTAATGAACCGGGACTTCATTTCACTTTCCGTGTTGCTGTGGCAGGAAGAGTGCCAGCCAGTTTTACCCGAGCAGCCCATACCTGCAACTAACCTGAAGAAAATCTCAGCCAGAGTGTCTAATAAATAGTTTCACCGTGGAACAATCATGTTTCATAAGAGGCAGGTATCATCCTTGACCTCTGCTCCATTAACTGGTAACACCAAGAGAAAAGTAAATGTTAAAATCGTTATTATACGTTGGCAAAAATCACTTCCTGAAGATAAAGTGAACGGCTTGAAACATGTCCTCATTTGCATCGACTTTTCTAGCTTAAATAACAGGTGCTTGTGTTTAAAAGCAAGTATGTTTTGTGCAACGATTTATGACTCAGAAGGGCTGATGAAATGAAGAAAGAGTAAAAGGAAATCGTAAGCGGAAATTAAGGAATAGATTTTTAGTATAAAATATCAGATACTTAAGGTAACAGTAAAAGCAATATATATATTCACTATTGTTTTCTAATGAATCGTGATAACTTTCCTATTTTCAAATCTTCATGAAAATAACAAATCTATTTTTTTTTCTCCCTTGGGACGTAGGATTCCTTTTGTTGATTGTAAGACATTTGTTGAGCTGTTGGTCAGTTTCTTTGGGTCCCAGTGGGTGCTAAATGTGAGAATGATTCCTTTGAGGTCAGAAAGGTCAGCCCTGTATTTTATTGACCTCAGGGTAGCTGGAAAAACCCAACCTGCTATCTGGGCACGCAGTGTGTTGCCGCCGAATGATGAAGCCAGCAGCTCACTCCTAACTTTCGCGTTTTCTGAATATACCCCATTCTTTTTCATTAAAAACAACTAAACCTTCACAGACTTTTATCATGCCTGTAACTCTTGCGGTGAGTCAGCACCAATGAAAAAAAATATTTTTCATTTCTAAAATAGAGATAAAACAAACTTTTTAAAAGAACTTTGTGCTCTCTCTGTAATCTCTCTATACCCCTACCCACAACTCCTCTTACACATCTCTCTTTAATAAAATGCTCTAAGAAGCTGTCACATCCTGTGAATACTGACTAGGAATGGAAGAAAAATGAGAGTTTTGGTTTTCTTGCAGGAGATTGCTTTCTGTCAGAGACTGCAGATTTTCCTTGGTCGGCATGGGCTTAATTTAAAATTGCCTCCCATATGCAGTGATGAAAATCAAATCAAACTTAAAATACTCTGTGGAGCATTTTCCTGATAATGTTTTTGGGGAAAAAAGATCTAGCACAGTGATGTTGAGATTTTGAAATGCTACTGGTGTGAAAGTTGAAGTTTCAATCTCCTTTCCATTCCTTCCATCTATCAGCAGGTGACTATAGACACTGTTCCATTTGTCAGAGTTGAAGTGGTTAAAAAAAAATCAGAAGATATACAGTGCCTTATTTAGTCCGGTTCCTGATTTATTTCTGGTGCCTTCCATTTAGATCTAGATTTGATTTGTTTCCTAAATTCATGGGCCAGCACTGATACTCATACTTGTACGCTTGGGATATCCAAAATAAAACATCTAAAGTCATTTGTAATAGATGATTGACACTCAAAAAAGTAGAACAATAAACCTAACCCAAACTGTCATGCTTTAGCTGGTTTGTGGTGAAGCAGAAAGCATGAGAAATTTGTTGTGTTTCGGTCTGCTCATCATCACGTGGAAATCACCTTTGCCTTGCCCAAGGACGATGTAGATGGGGTGAATTCTGCTCGCCGTTCCGTGGAAGCGTGTAGCACTGTGCCTGCCTTCATTACATTTTAAAGAGTGAATGGTACACTTAGTGGTCCCTGGCATCTTGAAAGGACAGTGTCTCTTATATGTTAATTTATTGCTAGGAGTGAAGATGAATGAGTCTCAAAAAGAAAAATGGAAAAATTCCTTTTGGGGAGGGGAAGCTAATATCCTCTAGGATTTGGATTACTACAGGTTCTTCACTGAGGGAACTCGATCTTTTAAGAATACAGTACTACAGCTGTATGGTTTTATATAATACTACGTCAGCGCTTCCTGTCTCGGGCAGTGTAATGAATTAAAATGCACTGGATATCTACCCAAGCTACTGTTCGGGAATACTCAATGTAGAATTTCGTCCTGTAGGCCAGTTATCGGGAATCTCTGCTGCTGGGAAAGGTTTTTATTTCCTCGTGGAAGTCTTACAGCCTCCCCATCTTCGATTTTTGCTGTTTTGTGAACTGTCACAGTTTTTGTTGGTATGTAAATGGCCGCTAGTCAAGTATGAGACGGAAACTCAGTTTAGGTTTGAGAGATTCAGCAACTTCATGGTTTTGGAATAATCTGGATATTTTAGTGGTGTTTTCTCGTCACTGTCTCATTGAGATTTTGAAAAACCTAAATAAGTCCATAATAAGTAAAATTCCTAGGAAGGTACATTCAGGTTGATCATGGTATTGGTTAGTAGGAAGGGCAGGGCGTTTGAGCTGTAAGGTGTGGGGGGAGGGGAAGGTGTGCCATCTAAAAGGAGGAACAGCCTCGTATAGTACAAGGTCACGGTTTAGGCCGATCCATCGTTTTTGTTGGGAGTAGGAAAGACAGGAATTTAAACCACATACGTGTTTTTTCTTTTAAAAAAAAATCGGGTTGATAACTATGAATAGTAATCCCCATAAATAACTAAATATCCTGGGGAAATTTTATTGATGTTTAAAATTACTGACTGTGTGGCATGGAGCTCCTCAAGAACAAGGTGGATTAAAAATAAAAGCACAGGAGAGTAAAGGTCTAGTGTAGTCAAAGTCCACATGGACTCTGACATGAGCTTAAATCCTGTGACACTGTTAATAGCTTCAGTGAGCTTGGCCTAGTGACTTGACTTCCCTGAGCCTCTTTTCCCTCATCTGTAAAGGAGACCAGGCACTGTTCCTGTGTTTGCATTAGGGTGAGGTTACCCCAGAGCTCCTAGGAAAGCATTTGACTTGCAGTCCCCCTTCTTTCCCTTCCTTCTTGGGTGAGTAGAACAATTTGTACATAGTTTCAAGAGTACTTAAAAGAATGAAAATACTTACATGAATTTGTAATAAATTCACTGTTCTGAATTAGAAGAAAAAAGGGGCTGAGACTCTTCTCCTAGACTGTGACTTTTGCCTTAAAACTTATGTCCTTCAGGAACTAATGTTCTAAAATAGGGAAAGAGGAAAATACTATTGTTTATTTACTTTTAAAAGATACTCTTTTGGGGGGTGCCTGGGTGGCTCAGTCGGTTAAGTGGCTGACTCTCCGGTTTTGGCTCAGGTCATGGTCTCAGGGCCCTGGAATTGAGCCCTGTGGTGGGCTCTGTGTTCAGCAGGGAGTCTGCTCAAGGGTTCTCCCTCTGCCCCTGCCCCCCACTCATGTGCACCCTCTTTCTCTCTCTCTCTCTCTGTCTCTCAAATAAATAAATATTTTAAAATATACTTTTTCTGAATATAAATATATATATTCATTGTAGAAAATATTAAAAAGTAAAAGCAAATAAATTAAAAATCCTATAATCCATCTTACTCAAAGCTAATTATAATCTGTTTGGAGTATTTCTTGCCCAAATTCAAGGGTAGACCTAGACTATATATATACTACTTTGTGGATTGCCTTTTTTATTTTACTATAGAAATGTTTTAATTTATATATTGTCTTTAGGACGTCCTTGTCTTGTAAACTCACCTTTTAACCTCTGGTTGTTTTAGCATGGAGATGGTTTAAGGGAAGAGGACATTAAGAAGGAAAAAAAAAAACCAAACAGAAATACCAGTGTGCTGGGAATTACAGATCCTGAGTTGTTGTGTATACCATATTTGCAAAATTCCCACTTGCCCCTTAAAAAAACAACAAAAAAACCCCACAAAAAACATAGGTGTGATTCCAAGTTTTTCTGTTTAAAAAGTTTCGGTTGCCTCTGGCTAACCCACCAATGAAATGGAGCAAAATAAGTGATCTGAGGGAGAACAGAACTGGAAGAGAAACTATTGAAGCTACTTATTTTTGCTATCTCTTCCTTATTCTTCCCAGAAGCCTAGTCCCCAGCTTAATGTTGAGTTGTGGTTGCAGAACATTCCAAAGCTCTTAAACTTCTGCTTGGTGAGTAAGTATTAAGAAATCCGAGTCACCGCCATTGGGTTAATTATGAGGTGTGGTAAATATATTGTTTTCTTAATTTCATTTGTTACCTTCGTTGCTGTTGTCTCTGTGTTGTGAAGAACAAGTTTTCTTCTTTCGGATTCAACTGAGCCACTCCTGGATTCTCTTAAATGTTGTGTGCCATATTCACATTTAAAAATGAAAATTATGCCCTTTTTAGTCGTTGTGTAGTTGGACTAAACCCATGTCACAGCACAGTGATAAGGCTTTTTGTTTGCCTTGAATCTTATTTTAAGCACACACCTTCTGTTTGTTTATACTTGTATATAGTAACATAACAGGTCCGTACTGTGGGAGCAGAATTCTAGTGTGAAAATTGATTGAACATCAACTACTAGTAAGGAACTTTTATTGAATTCTTGCTATGCCCTCTGCTAGGTGTGTTTAAATTCTCAATTTAACCTTCTGACATTTTACAGAAGAGGAAATTTGTGGCTTAGAGAAGTTGAATGCCTTGCCTGTCGCCTGGCTTCGTAGGCGATGGATCTGGAGTTTTGAACCCAGGCTGACAGCAGAGCCCACCCTCTCAGGCTGGATTCAGTATCACCAAGTTGTACCCACCGCCCCCCCCGGCCCCGAACCATGCAACCATGCTCTGTGAACCACGGGTGGGAGTTACTTTAAAAAGGGTTCTTGGGCCAATAAGGTTGAGAAATGTTGCATGTTATATCACCCCTTCAGAGATTGGCAGCACATAAGTATGTTAAAAGCCCTGAAAAGTCCTACAGAAAATAAAATTTTAAGATTCTTTTTAGCTCATCTCTCACAGATTGACCTGGTCACTGATTCAGTCTGTAAAGAACTCTAGCATCCTGAGAGAACGGTTGGCTAATAGCCAAATAAGCGGAGTAAGGGAGCTATTTGGGTGACGTTACTGGTTCGTGGTCTGTGGATAGACGCACCTGCCTCCAGAGGAAGGCTCTAACTGCCTGGACTTGCTGAATTCTGCAGCTAGACTGTTAGTTACTTGTGCATGGTTGGCACGTCCCCATCCAACTGTCTAAATCTTACTATCCTTCAAGCTCCATCCAGGTTTTGTCTCTCTGAAGCTTTAAGTACTTTAGTCCGCTTGGCTATCTCCAGTCGCAGAAAAGTTCCTCATTATGAGACATGACTATAAATGACTGTAATACCCTTTAGTACATAGCTGTTTTCCCCATTGGTCTTAAGCTCCTTGAGGGTAGGCCCAGTTTTATAGTGTTCTTGGTTCTCTGCTAATTAGCCTCTGGTCCCATTGTCCTAGAGAGATCGGAGTTGTTCTAGTGGCCTTTGCTCAGTTGACAGATACTCATTGTCTGCTGGTCATGAACCTCACTGAGATCTGCATTCATTCTTAATCCTGAAAGTTGAACCCACAGAATCCTCTGATACTAACATTGGCAGCCCTTCTCCCTGTGTTGCTTTCCAGTAGGACACAACTCACTAATCTTGCTCTATCAAAAATGACTTTAGTTCTGTTGTACATTCTCAGACACAGTATTTTACAACTGTGGAAAAATCCTACTGAGGAGCTAAAATAGGTTTCTTAGAACAGCCACTGCTTTGCAGTCACCTATATCTTTCTCCATTGCCTTAGCAGCCCAGTGAATCTGACAAGTATTTATACTGAGGAATTTCTCTTATACGGGGAATCCCAACTAAGTGGTTCCTTGACTTTTGTTGCGAGGCAAATGGTTTTAAGTATAACCCATATCAAGTTGCTGTTGATATGGACATAGATGTCCAGTGCATAAATTGTGTTTTAGTTACTGGAAACTCCTTTCACATCATGAGAATATCAAAACAGGTCCCCCAAACCAAATAAATGCTTTTATAAATATTTTGTAGGCACATAAAACCAAAGCCATGTCACATATGTTATGTGGATAAATTTTTCTGCATAGACAAGATTGAGTGATGCTTCTTAAAATATGAGTCTAATAAAGTTTGCAATGAAAGCACCACCTTCTTTTAGAAACTCCTGTAGTAATTATGGATATTCTTTCTTTGCTCCAAGGCACTTCTGTGTACAAGATTAACATCATCTGGCTTGACTGTTTTCACTCTGTATTTCGTGTGCCCAAATGCCTCTGGAAGTCTTTGAATGGTACCTTTTGGGAAGATTTCTACCACTACCCCAAACTTCTTCGGGGAAATATGAAAACGGCAAACCGAAGGTCCAGTTATCAGTTGGTTTTGTGGGCTGTCTGTGAATTTTAAGGGGTGGTAACTAGATACCTGTGGTTTACATCCATTAGAATATAGATTTGACTATTACAGAAATCCAGAAAGTTAGATGTCCCCCTCCCCTTACGTAAGGAGCCAAACTGATCTGGCAACTCTTCATAGTCCTGTCTGACCTTACCAGGGATCCATGCCTCTTCTCCTCCCCCTCCCTGCCTCCTCAGTGTGTATTTATTTATTTGACAGAGAGACAGCCGGCAAGAGAGGGAACACAAGCAGAGGGAGTGGGAGAGGAAGATGCAGGCTCGGAGTGGAGGAGCCTGATGTGGGGCTCAATCCCTTAACGCTGGGATCACGCCCTGAGCCGAAGGACTGTGCCACCGAGGTGCCTCCTCCCTTGTTCTTTTGTTATTCCTAGAGAGCTGCTCTCATCTGCGTGGCCAGAGATTACACCACCTTGTCTACATTCTAGCTGTAGGAAGGAAAGAAACTGAAAGGGGAATTTGTTTCCTTCTCTCCATCAGTACATATCCTGTTCAGCCACATTCCATTGGCCAAAAGGTGGTCATTCTGAGGGAAGCTGGAAATGTGTCCTTATTCTAGGTGGCCATCTGCGTAGCTTAAAGTCAGAGGTTAGGGGAGGTGGTTAATAAGAGGAGAGGAAGAATGTCGGGAGGTATAGAAGTCTTTGCCACAACATAATAGCAGGTTTTTAAATAAGGTGTGTAAGAGTCTCTCTCTCTCTTAAAAAAAAAAATTTTTTTTTTTGTGAAAGCAAGGGTGAAAGTCCCTTGTAGCTCAACTTTCAGTTGTACCCAAATCCTTCCCTAGAAAAATCAGCATGGTCTTGGTATCTGGTATAAGTTTGGTCTTCTGACTCAAACACAGAATTTATTTTTGCATTACTTAACTGTTGATCCAAGACTCTTCAGACTCATCTGCTAAACTCACATCAATAGGACCAGGTTTTAAGTTTCTCTTATGCACCCATTACCCCCAAACAGTGCTATAGATGTTCAGGGACTGTATACCACATTGAATCATAGATTATTAAAATGTTGCCTCCTTTGCTTATTTGATAAAAGATTCGGTGGTTACTTGTCTTTTTTTTTTCTTTTCCCGACAACTGTAACAACCCCTACTCTTTGCATCAGAACTCTCTATCCACTATCAGAACGACAGAAGAGGTACAGAATTTTCAGGATTGATGAAGATGTGTTCCAAAAAAAATCCCTCTCAGACCCCTTTGCTGTTGGCGGTCAGGGAACCACGGAAGGGGTATCAGTCTTTGGAGGAATTAACAAAAGTTTGTGGTTTTGCTTAGTAGCATAAAGAGGTAGGTCTTACAGTAGGCAAGATGTACTGGAGAATTGCAAAAGCAAAATCGGGATATAGAGTGAAACACAGCAATAGTGATTGAAAGAGCTGCCATCCCTAGGGCAGGTCAAGGGGTGAGGGCATGGTAAAAAGGAAGAGGTTGAGATTGTCAGAATTCAGAAGCTCACGGGAAGGCCCAGCAAGTTGGGGTTCAGATCTCTGGGGGTGGCATGGTGGGACCCTGGCCAGCTGCCTGTTGCATCTCTAGAATATAATGAGGCTGTTTTAGGAGGAATCTGTAATGGCGTTGGGCTGGATAAATGCTAGAGGCTAGAAGCACTCCAGCTGCCCTGGCAAAATGCCTTAACTTTGGCAGCAAAGCATCAATCTGTTCTGCCTGCCTTTCTGTCTCTCTCGCGACCCCTGTTGGTGGAGCCTAACAGAGGCAGTTGGCAAAGGAGAGATGTTTGCAGAGTTCCAGGCTACAAAGCAGGATATAGGAGGAGGAAAACAAAATATAACAAATGATATATGTATGTATGTGTGTGTGTGTGTGTAATATATATATAGTGGGTTTATAGCTGAAAGCAATAGTTTAATAGCCAACACAGTACTGGATATAGAGTCTTCCTTTAGAAAGTTCATGTGGGAAGGTTTGAGGCCAGATAGTATTGTGAGAAAAATTAGTTAGATCTGGACTGGATGTGATACAGATCTGACTTCTTAATATAGACAGGAATAGACTTTCTTTGCCAAGTGCCACTTACTTGCATACTAAGTAGAACAGTGGTCTGCCCAGCCTCATCCTCTGTCTTATGCCCATACTGGAGCTATTTTTATGCAGGAGAGCAGGACTTTCATCCTTTTATCCTTATGGGTTAAGGATACAGCTTAGATTTTCCTTTCTTTCCTTTTGAAACCCGTTATGAAACTGTTATACATTTCCTTGAGGCTTTCTTGAGTTTATTTCTAGTATCTGTGACTCATTAAAAAAACCACTTAGACTTTTTAGGTGTCTTGCATTTCGTTGCGCCTTGAGGATACGAAGCTGACTAAGATACAGTCTGCAGTCTCTGTCCTCAGGGAAGTGACAACCGCGGTTGAAGTACAAAGCGAATGGGAAGTCTATATGTTAACTAGTAAGCTAGAATGAATTGTACCTGGAAAGTAGAAAAGAGCAGGCCCGTGGAGGGGAGTTAACTTTTGGGCTCATCTTCAAAAGTAGGGCTTTGGCAGGCTGAGGGAGGACTGTGTGTAGGTGTGTCTTGTGGGGGAGGGCAGCAAGTAAAAACTATACATTTGAGGGTAAAGAAGGGAATAATTGTTATAATGGCATTTGGCATATCTTTACCAGTTTCTGTATGAAGTAACATTATTCAGTTAGGCCTACAGAGGCCCTTCTTTTGGCTTCAAGGGATTCTCCTTATTTCAGAATTTTGAATTTGATAGGCATCCTCCCTCCCGCCCCCATCTATTATGACTTTCTGTACTTCAGCCATATCCTTGCTGAGACAGTCACCTTTATAAACTAAAAATTCCTGATTTACTTTACTTTCAAATCGAAGCTGGTGCATCTCTGTTTTTATATTAGTTGTCCCTCACAAAATAGCTTCGAGTTTTTATGTATGGAGCCTCCCTACTTACAAAAGGCTGTCTTGAGTATCAGAATTGCTAACCAAAGAAAGATTGGCCCTGGATACCATATCACTGGAGGAGGCAGGTCACTTTTATATGCACAGTTGAGTTCTTGAATTGTCATCATTGTCCTGAAAGGGAGCTGAATTGGAACACCTGGGTAGCTCAGTCGGTTAAGCATCCAACTTCTGGTTTCACTCAGGTCGTGATCTGAGGGTCATGGGATCAAGGCCCACATTGGGCTCCATGCTCAGTGGGGAGTCTGCTTGAGATCCTCTTTCTCCCTCTCCCTCTGCCACCATCCCCCCCAACCCTGTTCACACTCTCTCTGTTTCTCTAAAATAAATCAGTCTAAAAAAAAAAATACGGAAGAGAATTAAATTGCAGGGAAAAAATAAAAATTCACCTGCCTGAGCCTATCTCCCTCAATGTTCCTGTTTGTGCCAGTGGTTAATACTATCCTCTGTATATCATAATTCAAGACATCTTGTAACATCTTAAGGCACATCCTGGTCTCAATTCTCTGTCCGTGGCATGGAAGGGAGAGGTCTATTCCATAGACACAGGTAATTGGAACAGGGGTGTCTAAGCTAGATCAAGTAAATTTTTGGTCCTGGGATTTTTGAGTCATGTGGTGTTGTCTACTAGAGATGATGCCGAGTTGGTCTGTTGACATGGCACCATGGGCAGCTCCTTAAGCATCAAAGTCACATACCAAGTAAAATTAAGGGGGAGGAAAACATAAAAGTCTTGCTGAGGAGACCAGTCATCAGAGAAAGGAATGAAGTAGACTTTGTTTCTAGAAGCAGAGAAGAAAGATGTTATGGAGAGGGTCAGACAAAAAGACTCTACTTCTGCCTTAAGACCTGCTGTCTTTGAGACCTACCTGTTCTAACTGCAGATTAAGTTCTGTAACATTTGCCTGAATCCTTATAATAAGTGCCCTTTTACTTAAATAGGTTTCTGTATCTTGCATAACAAATTGTCAGAGTAACATATAGAAATAATCTCCTATTTTGACCTAAAGGAATTACCATCATAGAAATTTCATATATAAGCCAGAGAAGAAGATTTTGTTGTAAGGCCCTCAAGTTACATACAGGAAGTTGTTTTGCCCAGCGCCTTATGTCTATGGCTACCTCGGTCTTGTTTTTTCCTCCACCTCCAATTTGTTTTTGAGGTGTGGTGATCAAGGAAGATGAAGCATTTTTTTGTACAAGAGTAAAACTTGTTTTTCTAGAATTTAAGATGTCTGCCTTTTTATCTATCTTTTTTGACAAAAAAGAATTGTTAACTATGATATGTAGTATAATTCTATATAGTATGTGTAATATGGAATTTGGAGAAATTTCTGTGTAAATGAATGATAACCCAGAAGACAACAAAATAGAAAAAAGGAATTCATAACCTCCCAAATTTGTTAGCATTTAGTTTATTGCTGATGAGTACTACATTTCTTTAATCAAAATCCCAAAACTTTATAAATGTTATATAAAACTTTTTTTTCTGGCTAAGGAAAAGTATCATTTTAACTTAGTTTCTCTGAAAGAAATCTGTCATTTACTAGGGAGGTATCTGAGTGGCTTATAAAACCAAAAACTGTACACTACTAAAAAAAAAAAAAGACTAAATATATTCAGTTGTTAACAATACTAATAATTGCTGTATTTACTCTGAGTTTTGGGTTCATATAAATTTCGTTCATATGCTATGTAGTTATAGAATTGCACTGTGAAAGCAATTAGACTTAGTTTTACACTTTTCCTATTTGTAAATGGATTTCTTTTTGATTGTCTAGGAACCAATTAAATATTTCTTTAATGGTTCAACTAATTGCTTCATGACTTCGTTATTTATTTTACTGTGTTCACTTTACAGAATGTTAATAGCATTAAGAGAGCATATTAAGGAGACTTACGATATAAACTAATTGGAGTTCTTATTGTCAGATTTAATATAACATGTTAAATACAGTATTTATAGAGGCCTATTTTGTACATGCCTTGGGTTGTTTTAAGGGGCATTTAAATTTAAAGTAGGCAATTTACTTATCAATGTGGAAAGCCTGTCTTATTGCCTGAGGGTTAGTATACAGCACATTGTAACTCTTAAAAACTGGAAAGCTGTTGGGAATTTTGTTTACCAACACTTTCACAATCCCAGTAATATTCCATAGCTTTGAGTGTAAATTTAAGATTTCATTATCTTAAGAAACAAGGGAGAGATGATGTTTGCGGATAATAAAATGAAACTAGTATCAAGTTTTGAATTACTTTTGGGGAGGTGGTTTCATGTGAGTCTTTGATTAAGATTTTATCTTATAGGAGATAAATGTAATCTGGCTTTTAGCCATAGGAGCATCCATTCTGATTTCTGAAACCGTCCTCTCCGTCTTTTGTTGGTATTGAAGAGATCAACAGTAGGTTTTGTAAACCCGAGAACTTCTAGCTTAGATCTCCTTAGCTAAATTTCAACCTGGAATCAGTTGCTAAGTAGCAGATGTTGATTTTCAGTGCTGGTTTAGTAATGAAAACTCAACTTGTTTGTAAGATTCGGTTTCATAACACACATAAAGTTTCTATAAAGCCATTTATTTCCTTTAATTTCAAGATCAAAGTACGAAGTCTGTCTTTGGGTTTTGGAATTGAGTGTGGGCTTAATGAAGTGTCATTCAACAAGTTTGTCATACCTCTTACACTTTATTTTTACTTGTTCAGCCTCATCTCTTGAGTATTTGTAAATAAATGTAGCTTTTTCTTAAAGCGTACTAAAATGATCTATAGCATGGATAGGCAGAAGAATCTTCCAAAAATGGAAGGCGATCTGTGACTGGATCTAGTTCTTAGCTAACTTTGAAGTGAGTTTCGTATGTGGAACTGTACTCTGAACTTAATACCTTTCCATTCCAGAAGACCTTTGAATGCTTGAGTTGGTTCTCCACCTTCTCTGGAGTAAACCTGGTAACTTCTAGGATCCTAGGATCATTCTGCAAAGGAACTAAATTGGCATCAAAATACCTTCCTCCCTGTGCCTTCAATATCTGGAGTGTAGTGCAGAAACATATTTTCTTCTCTAGGAACATTAGATCCTGAAGACAATTTCTCAATGTAGGAGTAGGGTTGTCCTTATCCTGAAGAATCTCTTTGGACAATCTGTAATGACCATTAGGAATTTCTATTCCATGCTTACGATGAAAAGTTGTTCCTATTGAACAGCTACTTAGATTAAATTGATGACTTGGATGAATTAGGTAAAGGAACTTATGTTTGGTTTACTCAGATGTGTAGTTTCTTAGACAGTAGACAGACACTAGATCTGGCATGGAATCCAAAGAAGCTTTCAAAAATGTCCCATGGGACTTAATAATGAGGGAAAAGAGTACACATCACCACATGGCTTTGATTGACATTTCAATTCAAACCCTAAAACTAAAATGTGCCTCCTATTAATGTTATATATCAAAGGGTAACTTAACTGTATCTGCCTTCAAATTGATAATGCAAATTATGAATAACTGCAAACTGCTTACTCTATTTACTTTCAAGTGTGAATGAGATACTTAGTTATTTGATAATTCCCTAATTAATAGGAAGAAATTAACTCGTGGACAGTGCATTACATCAAATTATATAAAGCTGCATTACAGTTTCTAGTTCATATTTTAATGATGGAGAGTCTTAAGTTGGAATGTATTCAAGTTGTTGTTTAAAATGAAAACATTCTATGTGTTCTACACGACCTTCTAAAAAGAACTTGGATTTTGGAGCAGGGATGGGCACTACTAGTTGCTTATATGAAGATTGTTGTTTGGTTGTCATGAAAACAAATTAATTTGGCGATTATGGTGCCATTGTGTAATGGCTTAACCTCTGAGCCCTTTCCATGTTTGCACTTTGCTTTGCTTCCTGAACATTATTGTCCTTTATTCCTAGTGTTTAAATATCAGATTGAGGCATATCAGAGTTGGGTTCTTTGCTCAGACAGAGGTACCTTTGAAAGGTATATGTGTTTCAGAGAACGTGAAATTTTTAGATCCTTTTTTTGGGGGGGAGAAGGGAAACAGAAGGAACCATATCTTTCGGTATTGTCAAGATACAGATAGTAGGGATCTAATTCCATGAATGCCTTCTTTTTACAGACTCTGGAAAGTAAACCCCAGAGTTTCAGACTCTTATCACTGAAATTATATTCCTGTCTTAAACCAAATAGTACTTCTATGCAGGATTTCTGTAATCTAAGCTTTTATAAATTTATATTGCATCTGGAGCCTGTTATAACGTGTTCTCTTAGAATAGTAAAGACATTTCATGTATATGGGGGAAAAGACAGGGTAGGGATGGCTTTGATAAACCCTGGACCAGACTTTTATGATAAAAATAATTCATTTCCTAATCAACTTTATTCAGAAATGTGGAGAAGACTTTTCTCTTCTTTCTCCAATTTTGTCTCCTAAAGGGATGAAAAATGGTTGCATTACTTGTTGTCAGAGATGTTCTTTTTTTTTTTGAGCTTCAATTCCATAGTACCTAATGTTGTCAAATGTTAAACTCTGAACACAGTTTATTCTTGTCTGGGACTCGTACACCCTGCAGTGTAAGCACAAGGGAGACATGTGTGATCCTCTCCTTCTGCTCCGTCTTGGCTAGCCGCGTCTCACTTGGGGGCCTCCCAAAGCCCAGACGCACGCCTGTCCAGGCTCTGGTTGGAGAGAAGCTGGGAGATGAAGAGGTGGTGTGTGCAACACTGGGAAATGGATGGGCTCTGGAGCCAGAAAGTTCTGAATTTGAGCCCTGGGCTATCCTCTTAGTTCCTAGGCCTAATGGAGTATATTACTTAATCTTTCAGAGCCTTACCGTCATGATCTGTAAAATGGAGATTGTCCCACCTCACAGAGCTGCCAGGAGGATTAAACGGAGCTTAATGCGTGTTTACATGTTACAGTTCCCGGCCTCCCTTACATTCTGGGGAGTGCTCAGGGGAAGGAGGAAGCCGGTAGAGTTGGGTGTAGCTCAGGGCTCTGAGCATGTGAGGAATTAAAGGGGGAAAGTGAGAAGTGGTCTCCAGGAATATAAATCCTAACTTAACCCCAGTTTTCATTACTTCACATCTGTGGAAAATAATACAAAGAAGTGGCATGTATGAGCCAATACTTTTAGTTGAGAGTAAAATATTCTTTCCTGCATTTGACTATTATTTGTTCTCCCCGCTGAGAAAAATATCTAAAGGAAAAGTCTACCTTTCTTGGGTTGGTTTCGAGTGTTCAGACTAATGAAAATGTGAGACAGGGGAGGTTTATCAAGGTTAGGTGGGAAGTTTATCAAGTGAGAGATATATACATAAGTTAACTGGGTATTCTGCTGTGTGACCCCGAGTTCTCCTCCGTACATTGCTGCTCACTCGCTGCACTGATCTTACTGAACGTGTTCCTGTAGTGAAGAAAGGCTTGGGGAGAAGGCCACTTCTTAAAGCGGTGTCCAGAATCTCTCACAGAGTACATCTATCTCTGTGGCCCTTCCCAGAGTGTCCTCCTGTGAGGGGCGCCATTAAAAATAAAAAATTCCCATGGGCAGATAAGTTTGGCAAAATCTTTACCCTTTAAAGAGTCACAAGTCTGAAAAGTCTTGAAGAAATTTATTTAACTTTAACCCTGTTATTTCAGTAAATAGTGTTTGAGAACTTGCTGTGTTCCGACACTGTCGTAGGCTGCCTCAGGGAGGGCTGGGGGAGAGACAGGGAAAGAGATTGAAATGACGATTTCAGGTAATGGTGAATACTTTGGACATCTTAAAGCCGTGTGAGTGCTGTGGGTGCGAGGTGAGAACTGTTTTTGAGCGACGGTCATAAATGGCCTCTTGAAAGGCACTGTTTGAGCTGGAGTCTGAATGGTAAATGGAATGAAGCAACTCAACTAGACTTGCAAAAATCTTGGAGGGTAGAATCCTTCAGGCAAAGAGAGAATCAAAAAAGGAATTCGTGTTTTCTGGAGCACCCTCTGAAGAGGATAAAGGCAAAGAAATACGTGTGAGAAGGATTTCGTAATCCCGATTTTGGATGCATGATGTATATTTAACCTCTATGAGCCTTGTGTGCTAGGTACTCCGTGCTACAGACACAGAGAACACAGCTCTGTTTTCAAGAAGAGAGTAGCTCAAAGGAGAAAGATTCATCATTTAGGGGACAAGTGCTAAGTGGTACCATGGAGGCAGCATGTTGTGGTGGCTGAGGCCAGAGGGAGCTGGGCTGCTTAAGTTCAGATCCCAGCTCTGCCTTGCACTAGCTTTAAAACCTCGGGCAAGTGACTGAGCCTCTGTGACTGAATAGTAGGGACCCTATGGTGTCTCTTTCAGCAGACTGTTAGTACAGGCAGAGTTCGTAGAATAGTGCCTGGAAGGTAGGCCCACTTGCTAAAATAGATGATGATGGTGTGCTGTTCCTAGCACAGTCATTTTCATGTCGTTGTCACCATCATCAGAAGGTAATGGTGACATCATCGTTGAAGACTGTGTAGTGCCCCACATGGCACAGTCGCATGCCTGGATAGCGTTCATCCCCTCCTAATGGGGCCCAGGCCTGCCCATGGGGTCCTGTCTGTGATCAGCCACCACGCACGCACTGTCCTTGCCCAGCAGAGATTGGAACTCGCTTCATCGACTTTCTTTCTTTTTTAAGATTGATTGATTGATTTGAGAGAGTGAGTGCAAGCAAGCACGCCTAAGTGGGGGAAGGGGCAGGGGGAGAGAATCTGCGAGCAGACCCCCTGCTGAGTGTGGCTTCCCAGACACAGGGCTGGATCTCACCACCCATGCGACCATGACCTGAGCCGAAGCCAAGAGTCGGTCGCTTAACTGACTGAGTCACTCAGACCCCTCATCTGCTTTCTACCCAAGTGAACTTTTTTTTTTTTTTAAGATTTTATTTATTTATTCGACAGAGATAGCGACAGCCAGCGAGAGAGGGAACACAAGCAGGGGGAGTGGGAAAGGAAGAAGCAGGCTCACAGCAGAGGAGCCTGATGCGGGGCTCGATCCCGTAACACCGGGATCACGTCCCGAGCCGAAGGCAGACGCTTAACCGCTGTGCCACTCAGGCGCCCCTCAAGTGAACTTTTTTAACAACAAAAAGTTTTTAAGGGTTTATAAGCCTCAAGTCTGATGGTCTTTTATTTTGGGCAAGGACAGAGTTGGTCATAGCGTTGAGGGTAGGAAGGAACAAATCGGAATCTGCAGCCTACCACTTGTTGGAAAGGATTAGGTTAGATGAGAATCCTAGTTCTGTAATAATAATGGATCATCACAAGTGACCTTAAGGCACTATGAGATTCACTGTGTTCCTTCTAAAGCAACAAATGTTAAAATTTATTTGTAATAATTTTAGCATTTTATTGCTTTTTTTCAAAAAAAGATTTTATTTATTTGTCAGAGAGAGAGAGAGCACGCACACAAGTAGGGGGAGCAGCAGGCAGAAGGAGAAGCAGGCCCCCTGCTGAGCAAGGAGCCCAATGAGGGACTTCATCCCAGGACCCTGGGATCATGACCTGAGCCGAAGGCAGGCGCTTAGCCAACTGAGCCACCCAGGCATCCCAGCATTTTATTGATCTCTAATTCTTAAAAAATTGGCAATCCATGTATAGAATAAGAAAGTCCCAGTGGCTACCACCATTCATAACCTGAAGAATTCATTCCCTAACCATTTAGATAAAATGAGAGATTTTTATAAAGCTAAAGAAATTATTCAACTTCTGTTTTGTACGTGGAAGAAGCCATTTAGCTACCAATTATATATCTAACTTTTGTAGCAGCCCTTTGGAATTAATCTAATTGCATTCTATTGAAAGTCACTCACCTTTTGCAACATGACAATTTTATGCCAAGAGAACGAAAATGTCAGGTCTTTCCATTACAGAGAGCCAGATTTTCCCTTGATTATTTAAGGCAGAAAGAAAGCCAATGAGATTAATCTGTTTTAAAACTATTTTTAAAACGTGCTGCCATGTTCTAAGACCACTTTGTTCTTGGATACTGCTTTCTGAAATCTGTGGGTTTCTATTCTTTAAAAAAATAAAAGAAAGAAATGAATATCTCACTTGACATACCATTTTATTCTGGGAAATCCTAATTAACACACTAATATCAAAGAGCTGACAACTTCTACATACTATTTTAGGATTCCATGTGCAAGACCGTGTTATTCTAGTTATTTGAATAGCATATATTCTCCACAGCTTGCTAATAGCAGTTTTATGTATGCCTATCTGGTCTTTAGAGTGTGCTAAGGAGTGGGAGGTAAATGTGTATGCATAAAGAATGTTGCAGGAAATGTATCTTGTAGGATATAGTTATTTCCATTTTTTTAGTACAAGATTTTATAATTCCAAAATTCTATGTGGTAGAACATGTTGAGTGCTGCTTTTTATTTCAGTGAAACAAAAGTAATGGTCAGAATGAGAGAAAGATGAGAGGAGCATTTCTCAAATATCATTTGTGAACCTCAGCTTTAAATAGATGTATCACAGAAAATCTTAGGTGAAAGCAAAGAAAGGACATTTATGAGACAGATACTGTATGCTAGGTGTTTTCATAGAGGATATGATTCTTACAATAAAACTTCAAGATCTGTGATCCATCCCAAATTTGTTCAGATTGAGTAGTTGCCTAATGGCTTTGTGAATTACTATTTTGACTTTGTTTTAATGTTTTTAAAGTTCAGAGCCAAAGTTTTTCTTACTTTTAGCAACTGCGTAATACCTTTTAGAATGAAAAAAAATTAAGATTTTATTTTTAAGTAATCTCTACACCCAACATGGGGCTGAAGCTCATAACCCCAAAATCAAGGTTTGCGTGTGGCACCAGCCAGGTGCGCCTACAGTGAATTTTCTGCTTATCTTGTTTCCCCTCACTTTCTTGCCTTCATTTACCCCTTTTGCCTAATATTTTTTAAATTTTATTTTTAGGATATGTTTTTAGATAGACTACCTTATATTCTTTTCAGTATGTGGTAGAATTATTAAATAATTACAAACTTGGCCAAATTTACCCACATAGGAATGGAAGAGCCAAATATTAATACAAGCCCACCTATGATTAATTGCAAAGTACATGCTGTTCCGAATGCACCTTGCTGCCTTATGGAATCCAGATAAAAATAAAGAGGAAAACTTAAGTGCTTTGAACGAATTCACAGCTATTCGTATGACTAGAATACAGTCTATTTTGAGCAAAGAGAACTGGGTTATATTCTATTTCTATATTGAGCCAAACTAGTAAGTCATTTTCAGTCTATAGGATTCAATTCAACATTGTATTAACTTAATGAAAATGCCAACTCCCATTCAGGGCATATGACCAACAAGTGGTATCAAATAGGACATCTTAGAAAGAGCACCCTTTTTCTAGTAATTGCTGATTGTGTCCTACAACCTTCCATGTTAATTGGCAGGGAATGCTTAGTAATGCTTTAGCCAGGTTGTCCAGAACACTACAAACATCTTTTTGTCAGCTCTCATCAGGATGCCATTTTGCGGCCTTTCCTTAATAGGAAGGCAGAGAGCTTTCAGACTTCTATGTCCCTTAGTGGGTTTTGAAGTTTGGAGAAAAGTGACAGTCCCATTGTAAGTGGATGTCTGATCTTACACCTCTAAAGTGAGGAAGAGAGGAAGATCTTTCTGTAAGAAAACAGCAGATCCTGTCTTTATGAATTGTTTATTAGGAAGTCTGATTTTCAAGTTCATAATGTGTACTAATTTTTTTCTTCTTTCTGATGGTGATACTGCTCTTTCATAGCAACCTTGATATTGTATGGTAGCAACTGCTTTCATTTTGCCAAAGGGAAACACTCCTATATTTTGAAAAACTTGAGAAGCAAACATTCTTTAAAAAGGGCTTTTCCTGATTCAGCCCTGCTGCCGGGCTACACAGACCGCCAGGGTGAAGGAGCATTCTCTGAAAGAGAAGCACAGATCTTTGTGGGTCTAGCCCTGCATCAGACATTTTGAAGGCAGAAATCACTGCCACCTACTTCTTCCTAAACCTGTGAGTTCCTAAGCCTACTGCAGATCTATAGTGGTGAGAGCCTGAAAAGTCACTTAAAGAGGGGTTGGGTCCGTCTTCCTGCCTTTGATCATGCAGTCGCCTTTTCTTGGACTATCCCCCCTTTACTTTGTTTCCTGACTCTTCAATCCTTACCTAGCTGTCAAAGTCTAGTTCAGATCCTCTTCTTCTGGGAAGCCTGGCCCGTTCATTCCCGCTCCCAGTGACTTCTTTTCCTGGCCAGTTCCAGCATTTGTCACACCGTCTGATCTGGCCCTTGATTGGACACGGCCTGGTATTTCCTAGTAAAGGCTGTCCTTGTGTTGGATACAGATTCTGGTAGGAGCTTGTTTTTATCTCACGGCATCCCCTTCAGAGGGGTACTGTCACGATCCCATATGGACAGAGGAAGAAAGATGACCTCCCTTGACAGTCACAAAACCCCGAAGCAGCAGAGCCGAGTTGGAGACCTAATCTTTGTGGTTCCAAGCCTGCTTACTTCCATCGTGTGGACCTAGACTCTCAAACTCATCTTTAGGTTCTTCAAGAGTTTTCTGCCTTTTTGATGTTCTAAGAAATGGGAAAGAGAAAGGAATATGGAAGCATAAGGGGGAGTTTCCCTTCTTCCATCTGCACAGTGTGCACTGGCCCTAGGAGGCCTGTTGCTAGAGGGGTGGGTGGGGTGAGGACAGATTGTCCTTAGTGTCCAGTCCAAGGTCTTCCTCCCACTAAGTAGTTCTGGATTTAGAAAACTCAGTTTGCAGCCAAGATGTGACGCAGCCTCTGCTGCTGTCTTTGGGAACTGCTCTTGTGGCTACCCGGGGCTCTGTGGAAGAGGGCGCTTTGCTATCTGTCACTGTGGTCAGCGCCCCTTCTCCATGTACAGCAACTATCCCTAACTGCGGGGCTTTACCGTCCAGTAAGTGGACTCCGTGTCTGCCGTCTTTCTGTGTTGCCTTGTATGTGGCCTTGAGTCCGGAATGTGATAACTTGCCTTTTCCTTCTTTCTTACAACTGTGTCCGTTGTAACTGTTTTCAGTACCTGGGACTGTAGTGGGCTCTTGAGTTTCTCCAAAGGGGACCTGCTGCCCTTGTCAGGGGGGCTATTCATGGGCCTGCTACCCCAAAATGAAAGTGATCCCGCTAGGAGAGTTGCCCAATTTTTGTAGAAAATACAAAGAAGAATAAAATAAGAATGACTTACCACCCAAGGATAACTTGTGAAATTTTGGTATATATTACTCTAACATTTTCTCACATCTGTGTATATGTTTTTTCATGTAGGATATATAAACACTTTTAAAAGGGGGTGTGTGGCTCATTTTACATCTGTAGTTTAGCAGTCTGACTTTCTCTCCTAAAACTGTATCTTCCATATCATTATATTTTCTAAATTATTTAGAAGTAAAGTTAAACCTCTATTTAGATTGTTTCCCATCTTTCTGCTGTTGTAAACAGTTCTGTGTTAAGAGATACAGCTAATTGTATATGCACATCTGTAAATACTGTGTTTTCACCCTTTCTTCCTGGTTTCCTTATCTTTAAAGTAATATATGTACATGAGAGGAGTAACTTAGGATGCCAGTCATCCATAGCCTTATGATTTCCTCAGAATTGATTTTTAGAATTTTCTTTTTCTTACTTTCTTTTTTTTTTTTTAAGATTTTATTTTTTTGAGAGAGGGTGAGAGAAAGAGAGGGAGTGAGCATACCCATGAGCAGGGGGGAGGGGCAGAGAGACAGGGAGAAGCAAACTCCCCCGCTGAGCAGGGAACCCAATGTGAGACTTGATCCCAGGACTCCGGGATCAGGACCTGAGCGGAAGGCAGCTGCTTAACCAACTGAGCCACCCAGGTGCTCTCTACTTCCTTCCTTCCTTCCTTCCTTCCTTCCTTCCTTCCTTCCTTCCTTCCTCCCTCCCTCCCTCCCCCTCCCTCAGTTGAGCGTCCATCTCTTTGCTCCTCCTCTACCCTCCCCCACCCCATGCTCTTTCTCTCTCAAATAAATAAAATCTTTAAAAAAAAAAAAAAGTAGATTCCACACCCAACATGGGGCTCAAGCTCACAACCCTGGGATCAAGAGTCATATGCTCTACTGACTGGGCCAACCAGGTGCTCCAGATTTCTAGAATTTTAATTGTTGGGTCAAAGGGTATGCCTTTTACAAAGCTTATACTGTATAAGTTTACTCTCTGGCTAATAATGAAAACCTCACTGACACTGGATATTATCATTTCATATTTTGTCAGTTTTGTAGGTAAAGAAATCTTGGTTTTAATTAGTATTTTTAAAATACTAATAAAGTCAAGCATTATTTTTATTACTAACCATTTGAATGTTGTCTTTTATAAATTGCCTGCTTATGTTTTTTCTCATTCTTTTCCATAGATTTTTATTTTTTCCTAAAAATTTGCAAGAGATTTTTTTTGGGGGGTGTGGGAGGGACAGGGTGGCTGGGATTTAAGAATATTAACGTTTTGGTTGCTATGTATATATGATAAATATTTCCCCCGCTTTATGTCTTTCATTTTTTTTTGGTATTTTAAATTTAAAATATTTTTCATGGTTAAAGACTTAAATAGCTAAAAGTGGAAAAACTACAGTCTATGCTGTTTCTCTAACAGCACTAGAAAATAGGCAGTTCTTCCTCTTTTTGATTGAACAATGGAAAATACCTATTTGCTCCTTGATATGAAAGATGCAAATTTGACCTGTCTTTTTTTATTTACCTCTCATTCTACCAAAAGTTGAGAGTTTTAGATGTTCTTCTCTTTCCCTATATGACTCAAAATAACACACCTCATCTTCTATTTTTGTATTCTATTATCAGCCTCTCTTGACCCCCACTTTATAAAATGAGAATATTAGCATCCCTACTCTTGGGGCCCACTTTTGATCCCCATCTACACCTGGGGATTCTGAGTCCAGAGCTTTTCCAGAAGTTTCCCTCTCTCTAGTCCTGAGAGGACTGGCATCCATCTCTACTGCCCCTCTCAGCCTGGTTCATCTCCCAGCCCTCTCTCATTTGCTTTCTGTCTTCCAGAAGAACTCCCGTTTCTGCTTATGCCTTTCTCTTGTCTGTGACAAGTTTCCTTCCTTGTATCTTTGTCTTGAATTAAGTGAGTTCTCAGAAGATGAGAATGTGCCTCGCCTGCCATCTCCATCTGAATATTACAGTGGCTTTGGACATAAAGAATTAAACTTTTTTTTCTATAGTCAAACTTACAAATGATTTCTTTTGGTTTCTACCTTTGGTGCCATGTGTGGAAAGTCCTTTTTCAATTTAAGATTGTTTCCTTTCAGTATTTGTATGGATTCTTTTTTATATTTAAATCTTTATTAATTTCCAGAATTTATTGTGGTGGGTGGAATGGTTTAGAGATAAATCTTTTTTCCAAATGGTTAGCCAGTTGCTCCAGTATCATTTATTAAATAATAAAGTATTGAGGTAACACCTTTTGTTAAATACTTAGGGTTTTGGGGGGGGGATTGGAGGGTTTTTTTGTATTTGTTTTTTTCTTTTTTTTTGTAGAGCGAGAGAACATGAGCAGGGAGTGGGGCAGAGGGAGAGGGAGAGAGAAAATCCCAACTAGGCTCCAGGCCCAGCACAGAGCACAATGCAGGGTTCAATCTCACTACTGTGAGATCATGACTTGAGCCGAAATCAAGAGTCGGACGCTTACCTGACTGACCCACCAGGCGCCCCTAAATACTTAGTTTCTTATATGCATTTGTGTCTGTTTGTGAACTTTGATTCATTCATCTGTCTCTTATCTACACTGGTGCCAGACTTTTAATTGTTGTGATTTCAAAATTCATTTTAATATCTGGAGGGCAAGTCTCCCCCCACATACCCCAATATCATTGTTCTTCTTTTTAAAAATATTCTTAGCTGATGTGTTCTGTCTTGCCTTCTGCAAGAAGAAAAGTTTGCTGTGTTTTTATACTTTTCGAATGAAGTTGCCTTGGTCAACCCATTTCTTAGCTCTTCAGAGCCCTTTAGTAATTTTTTTTTCCAGCTGGGCTGGAGAAGTACAACTTTTATGTTACGCTAGTGTCTGTCCAGAACTATTCTCACTTGCTCCCAAGACTAGAATTGGAAAATGCAGTACATTGCTAATAACCCCAACTCCTCTGATTCTGTGAACGTATATAATGTCTCACTGACATTTTTGTGTAGTTACTTGGAGCCAAAAGGAAAATAATCATGTAGCCAATTTCACTATCAGCACTGCAGGTGTGCTTCCCTTCTCTGACACCTGCCAGTAGCCTCCCCCCCACACCCCCCCATACTTCATCTGCTCTTCCTGTCTCTGGCAGTTTCACCCAGCCTCCATCACTTCCTTCCTCAGGAACGTGTAGATGCCTTGAGACCATTTCATCAGGTTCCTTTCTCACCCCATCTGCCAGTCCATCCTTAGCCTTCCCCCATAGGGTACCAGCACAGAAAGTTCCTGACCTTGCGTACCTCTGTGCTCAGTCAGAGCTGAGCACCTAACAATTCAAGAAACATTTAATTATCCTTACACCGCAAATTGCAGCATAAACATGACTCATTGCAGCCAGAAGAATGAGCACTTGTTTCCCGGCAGGAAGGACGCCAGGAAGCCTGTGCTCTGGAGTCCCTGGGAGCATGGAGCATGTGTTTGAGGTAGATAGGATTTCAGCGGCTGGAAACTCACCTGCACGGACTCTTTCATAAACCTACCTAGAGCAAAATGGAAAATGGTAACCTGTGCCCAAATCTTTATCAGGAGCCAAGGAGAGCAGAAAATCACCTCTATTCTTTTTCCTTTTATATTTGCTTAATTAGTCTCATTCTCTTTGAGTCTTCAACAAAAATTGAAATGTTAAAAATTAAATATTTTCTGTAGAATATACTTTATTGAAACTCTATTCTGGTGCTAACAGAAAAATAAATGCAAGTCACGTATGTAATGTAAAATTTCTAGTAGCCACATTGGAAAGTTGTGAAAACTCGGGTGAAATTAATTTTAACATACTTTTTTTTTTTAAGTTTTTATTTATTTATTTGACAGAGATAGAGACAGCCAGCGAGAGAGGGAACACAAGCAGGGGGAGTGGTAGAGGAAGAAGCAGGCTCATAGCGGAGGAGACTGATGTGGGGCTCGATCCCCCATAACACCGGGATCACGCCCTGAGCCGAAGGCAGACGCTTAACCGCTGTGCCACCCAGGCGCCCCAATTTTAACATACTATATCTAACTTAATATATTACAAAGTCATGTCCTGTCAGCATGTAGTCAATATAAAAAAAAAATGACATCCTTTAAATTCTTTTTTCCTTTGAAATGTGGTGTGTATTTTACACTTATAGCTCATCTGTTGGACCTGCCCATACTTTAAGTGTTCAGTAGCCACATGTGAGATCCTTTTTTAAATTTTGGATTGTCTTACTTAGTCCTTGTATTAAAACTAACCATTTCTAGGGGTTCTTACCCTGAGGATGCTTGTCTAGAATCACCTCCAAACTTCTTCAAAATATGCATTCCTGTTTGTACCCCCACTAGATCTGCTGGGGTAAAAATCTGTGAGTCTGGGCATGAACAAGATACATAAGTGATTATAACAAGTACCTTTAGAAACCACCGAACTAGTCCCATGTATTCATTTTACCTATGATCAAACAAACCCAGTGTGATGAGTTTCCCACAGAGTAATGATACAGACCTGACAGATCTGGCTCCTTTTTATTATACCACACTGTTCATCATTTCTACCATACTGGATAAGAATGCAGACTAATATTCTGTGTGGATTTTTTTTAAGAGGTGGGGGAGGGGCAGAGAGAATCTCAAGCAGATTCCACACCCAGTGCAGAGCCCATCGAGGGGCTTGATCTCACAACCTTGAGATCATGACCTGACCTGATATCAAGAGCCCAATAGCCGGATGTTTAACTGATTGAGCCACCCAGGTGTCCCTCTGTGGATTTTCAAAAACAAATGGGACTGGCAATAAAATGGATTTTCAGGTTAATCTTTAGTTTTTGAGGAAATTAAGTGTAGAAAACCACACTGGTAACATGTGCAGGTGTGCGTACACACACATTGCCTAATACTCTTGGTGATTGAAGTTTCATTGTGATGGGCATGACTGGATTTTATGTGTATTTCCATCCTCCATGTCTTTTAGATATTAGCGTTAGCCTGCATCGCATCATGGGCTACTATTTAAAACTCCTTTTAAAAACCTATATCAGGGGCGCCTGGGTGGCACAGTGGTTAGGTGTCTGCCTTCAGCTCAGGGCGTGATCCCGGCGTTGTGGTAACGAGCCCCACGTCAGGCTACTCCGCTATGAGCCTGCTTCTTCCTCTCCCACTCCCCCTGCTTGTGTTCCCTCTCTCGCTGGCTGTCTATCTCTGTCAAATAAATAAAATCTTTAAAAAATAAATAAATAAATAAATAAATAAATAAATACCTATATCAAAATAGCAGTCGGGTGTATTGTAATTATTTTAATGTTATCTCTGGACATCATGATCTAATATAAAAGTTCTTCAGCCTATCAATTTTTAAAGTGTGAAAAACACATTCAACTCTTGAGCTTTCAGGTTAAAATTTCATATCTTTAATGACAAGACTGCCACATATCAGCAGGCAGTATGGTTGACTGCTCTGTAATTTTATGGGAATTCTTTATAGGGTGAGTCACAATGGCTTTCTTCTTTCTCTTACATAGAGCTGACAAGGGCAGCACAAGTACTACACTGAAAAATAATAAATCTGAGAGGTCATCCAAAGGTAATGCCAGGATTATTTTAGATTAGTTGAAGATATGGAGAAAAATGTTTGCTTTTTAACACTAATTTTATGCGAAGTGACTAAACTTTAAAGTCAGATAAATTTTAGGCAAGTGAATTTAACAATTAAATATTTTCAGGTTATTTAATAATTCTTTTTTCTTTAAAATCATTTTAAATCTACAGAAATCATAAGCAATTAACAAGGCCTATTAAATAAAGGAATGGTATCCATAGTGCCCTCCAAATAACTGCTAGATTTTTAAAAAGCATCTTAAAGTTTCAGATCATTTAAAGGCTGTTTAAACAGATTTTTTTAAATAGTGATCAGGATGGTTATATGGCTCCCAGTTGAGAGTCTTGAGAGAGAGTGTGTGTGTGTGTGTGTATACACACATATATTCTAGATAATCTATATATATATATATATATAGTCTAGATAATATATGTATATTCTTTTAATTTCTTTTTAAAGACTTTTTTTAAGAGCAGTTTTGGGTTCACAGCCAAATTGAGAAGGTACAGAGATTTCTCCTATACCCTCTCCCCCCACACTTGCATAGCCTCCCCTGTTACCAACATCCCCCCACCAGAGTTGTACATTGTTACAATTGATCAACCCACACTGACACATCATAATCACCCAAAGTACATCGTCTGCATGAGGATTCACTCTTGGTTTTATACAGTCTTTGGATTTGGACAATGTGCAATGTACGGTTGATTCTTGAATGACACGGGGTTAAGGGGCCCCAGTCCCTGTGCAGTCGAAAATCTATGTATAACTTTTGACTCCCCAAATTCTTAACTACTAATAGCCTACTGTGGACCGGAAACCTTATTGATGATAAACACTCAATTAATACATTTTGCATTTGTATTATATACTGTATTCTTACCATAAAATAAGATAGGGAAAAGAAAATGTTAAGAATATCCTAAGGAAGAGAAAATAGTTGCAGCACTGTACTGTATTTACTTAAAAAGTCCATGTGTCAGTGGACCTGCACGGTTTAAACCCTTGTTGTTCACGGGTCAACTGTGTAGTGACACGCATCCGTCATTACAGTATCGTACAGAGTATTTTCACTGCCCTAAAAATTCTCTGTATTCTACCTCTTCATCCCCATACAGCCCCTGGCAACCACTGAGTTTTTTTGTTTTTGTTTTTTTAACCATCTAGTTTTGACACTCTCTTTTTACAAATGAAAAGTTCAGGCTGAGATTGGAAGAGATCAAGGGATTAACTCCAGGTCACACACAGATTTCTCTGGTCTGCCACTACATTTTTTTTTTTAAAGCTTTTATTGATTGGTCAGAGAGAGAGAGCACAAGCAGGGGGAGCAGCAGGCAGAGGGAGAAGCAGGCTCCCCACTGAGCAGGAAGCATGACGCGGGGCTCCATCCCAGGACCCTGGCATCATGACCTGAGCCTTAAAACCAACTGAGCCACCCAGGCGTCCCCTGCCACTACCTTCTGATTCACTTCACTGACTTTTCTTTTTTATTGGCTATGATGACCCTTTTGTTGGAATGTAATAGCTTATTAAGATGGGATTTGCTATAACGAAATGATTAAAACTGTTTTGAGATCTATCTATTGGACTTATAAACACAATACAATGAAGATAATAGCAGCATGATTTCAGTGTTTGAAAATTCCATCTGTATTTCCTTCTGTTTACCATTGGGCATTAAATAGAGCATGATTATTTCTTCAAAAATAGGTTTCTTAAGACTGAGTCCAGTAACCAAAATTTTAAAATGCTTTTTATGGAAAATACTAAAACTTGAAACCGTGACACTGATTTTCTTTTTTAACATACTTGATCACGTCAAGAAAAAATTTTACATTGGGCAAGTGTGTGTAATTGTATATATAATGTACTGGGACACACAGGTTGCCTAATTGACTATTACTATATTAAGTATCTGAGAAGATGTACATATTAATAATTTTCAGTCAACCACATGATAAAGTGGAAGACTATTTGAGTGCTCTGATGTAGTCTTAGTATTCAGGATCCTTAAGCTAAATAAGAAAAAAAATAGGATTTCTCTTTTTTTTTTTTNCCACATGATAAAGTGGAAGACTATTTGAGTGCTCTGATGTAGTCTTAGTATTCAGGATCCTTAAGCTAAATAAGAAAAAAAATAGGATTTCTCTTTTTACATTCTCTTCTTTTCCAGTGGTATTTTTCTTTTTAATGCTGGACAGTGTTTTTACTGCAGAATTAAATCTGATAAACCTGGGGGCGCCTGGGTGGCACAGAGGTTAAGCGTCTGCCTTCGGCTCAGGGCATGATCCCAGCGTTTTGGGATCGAGCCCCACATCAGGCTCCTCCGCTATGAGCCTGCTTCTTTCTCTCCCACTCCCCCTGCTTGTGTTCCCTCTCTTGCTGGCTGTCTCTCTGTGTCAAATTAATAAATGAAATCTTTAAAAAAAAAAACAAAACCTGATAAACCTGATCCTCAGCGCCGTGTGCCAGTCAGGCTGCTTCAGTGAGGAACCGTTCCCCCATAAGCCCGGGAATTTGTCAGAAGTGCAGCATTTGCCATTTGAGCATGGTAAGGAGAACTAGACTGAAAGCTGGTAAGAAAAGAGGAGTTGTTTTTCTGGCGGTGTTTGTAAAAACCGATGAGGCAATGAGCAGTAGTCCCCAACACAATTAGCTGTGATGAACAAATATGACTCATCAGACATTGTCTTACAAGAGCCCTGGATTGATATTTTTATTGTGCACCGTACTTCACAAATAGAGGAGCCTGTTTGCACATATCCTGAAAACTACAATTTGATAACTATATGGTGATGACTTCTTAGTAATTTTTGAAGGTCTGCCAACCAAAAAAAAATTGTAATAAAATTCAGTCTTGTGAAATTAAAGATTAAATGACAAAAATGCAGCTGTTCTGATAAATATTAAAGCACTGCTATGTATACAGCGCATCAAATGTAGTTGTTTTTGCCAGCTTTGGTTTTAAAAGTCTTTTTTCCTTAAGTGAATTACATGAACGTCCTTTCCTATTATTACTATGAAGGATTCTTCATAATTTTTCGTAGTAACTTTGATTTTGAGCTCTGCTTTTAGATAAGTTTAAATGGATTCTTCGATGCATTTTCAGAAATGTTAACTACTGCACTTTACTAATGTATATTTTACTTTATAAAGTTAACATATGGACTTTTGTATTGCTCCAGGCAAATTTGGTAACCCTCAGTCTCTGATTTGCAAAAAAGAGCGGGACGCCTCTGAAAATAATACACAACCCAATGTTATTTATTTTTTGGAAGACATAACTAAGATGTGATCATAACTAAGATGACATCCTTTCATTTTGATGTTTTAATAGAAGATCAGGTGTTTCCTTTAAACAACAAAGTTCAGTTTGAAAGACCGAGTACAGAGCTCTTTAAAAACTCTTACCGAGTCCATGTTTGTGACAAGTATTTCAGCCGTTGGATTTTGATAACCTAAGAAGCTTTCTTTACAGAAGTCATTCACTTGTGATTTGATCCAGATCACTCTTCAAGGTCACGATGGCTTCAGGCTTCTTATCTCTAAGTAGCCTGCTCTGCTGGGACAGAGTGTTCCAAGAGAAAGAGCAAGACCTCTGTGTGATTAAATTGAGTGTGTAGGGGACCAAAGGCACCCAGGAAAACCTCAGACTTTAGCAAATCTTCAAACTGAAGAGAGAGCCAGGCCCAGAGGAGCCCTCAGGACAAGTGCAGTATTCGGTGCAGGTACACCTTATGCACACACTCAGCAGAGCTGTTCCAACCGAGAATCCACATCCAGGTGCTCAAGCCCGGTAGAGCCAGATTACCAGCCCTTGGCAGCAGGAAGCTTGTAGAATTCCTTGGAGGAATCCAGCAGTAAGTACTAACCTGTCACTGTGGCCTTTCACTTGCTCCCAAATTTGCAGTTTTATGGATTTTTTCCCCCATTATATTCCCTCCAGGCCCCGTCGTTGGACAGCATTTTCCAAAGTGTTATTCAACACTTCTCTAATACCAGAGGCAGTACCAACACATCCTGGCATGTCGCCAGCGCTCGTACTTCAGGAATACCCGGCTGCCTCGGTGATGGCCAAATGCCAGTTCATGTAGCCAAGTTGTGGTTTGGACACGTGGACCCATTCCTTTCTGTAACCCTATCAGAATGGCCCGCTTGCTTTCTCCCCCCACCAGAATCTCAGCTCCTAGAAGGCAGGTGCTATGACTTTTCCGTTACCTCCAGAGGTGAGCCCACCAGGAACACGGTGGGTGCACAAAGGAGTTTAGTTGAAGGGGCAAATCCAGCCATCCAAGAGGTTCTGAATTAACCCCCTCAAGTCTGTTTTTCTCTTTTTAATACGCTCGCCTACTGGGGGAACTGAATTAAGTAAGTATCAGAGCTGTTAGCCAGGGAAGGGCCCGTTGCTGACCCGAGTACCTGAGAAGTCCAGGATTTGGAAACTGCTGGGCTCAAGGAATCCTTTCAAGGAGCATTCTGGGATCACAATTCCAGCGGCAGTGATATTAATTCCTTTCTCTAGCTGTGAGTGCAGTAATCTTGTATTTAAAAAAACAAGCAAGACAGAAAAAAGCCTCTGTGTGAATCTGTTTCTCTGGATAATCTCTCAAAGGCATGAAATTAAAATATGCCTTATGTTTTCATTTATGAGGAGGGTAAAATTACATGCAACTGAAGTTGATATGAGGAAATTCAGGAAGTAAGGTCACTTAATTATAGAAAACTTAATACTGCTTTAGGTTTAACTATTTCTTTTTTTAAAGGTTTTATTTATTGAGGGAAGAGAGAGCACATGAGCGGGGTGGGGGAAGGGCAGAAGGAGAGGAACAAGCAGAACAAGGCAGGCTCACCTCCGCTGAGCAGGGAGCATGATGCAGGGCTCCATCTCAGGATCCTGGGTTCATAACCTGAGCTGAGGGCAGACGCTTAACCGACTGAGCCACCCAGGTGCCCCTATGTTTAACAATCTTGTTAGGGTTCCAGTCTCAAGAATTCTTCTATTATGTGACAGAATAAACCTTTACCTTTTAAGATTAACTAAGAAGCTCATTTCTACTTAATGAAATGTTAGAATTAGAGAACCATCTAAAAACTATAATTTTTCATGTCAATTATTTTGAAGCTGTTGTAGTAATTAGGTTTGAGATAGACAATATTGACTGCGTTTTTACAGACATTCTGATATTTGAAACTGGCTTTAATGATTATGGAGAATGATGTCCATATGCTGTTTCTAAGATGGTTCAGTGTTAATTCTTTCCTCCTTTAATATTTTTTCAACCACCGATTTACTTTAGCAAACACTTTCTTTGTAAAAAATTCGAAGGTAGAACTTATAACTAATCAGCAATTCCAAATCAGTAGAATCTAATGAGTGAAGTGTTCCATCCATCCTCCTTTAGTCGGAAATATCACTTTTATATCATTTGGCAATAGTCCATTAGTTTGTCTACCAATAGCTAGTAAATAGAGGCATACCCCAGAGATACTGCGGGTTTGGTTCCAGACCACCACAAAAAAGAAAATATCACAATAAATTGAGTCACAAGGATTTCTTGGTTTCCCAGTGCGTATAAAAGTTATATGTATTTACACTATAATTGTAGTCTATTGAGTGTTCAACAGCATTATATCTAAAAAATGTGCATACCTTAATTTAAAAATACTTTATTGCTTAAAAATGCTAACCTGTTCTGAGCTCTCAACGAACTGTAATCTTTTTGCTGGTGGAGGGTCTTGCCTCAATGTTGATGGCAGGGGTGACTGTGGCAATTTCTTAAAGTGAGACAGCGGTGAAGTTTGCCACACCAATTGACACATCCTTTCGTGACCGATTTCTTAGTAGCATACGATGCTGTTTGTTAGTATTTTACCCACAAGAACGTCTTTCGAAATTGGAGTCTATCCTCTCAAACCCTGCTGCTGCTTTATCAACCAAGTTCATGTAATAATCTAAGCCCTTTTGTTGTCATTTCAACAGTCTTCACAGCATCTTCACCAGGAGTAGATTTCCATCTCAAACCACTTTCTTTGCTCGTCCTCGAGAAGCAACTCCTCATCCATTCCAGTTTGATCATGAGCCTGCAGCAATTCAGTCCCATCTTCAGGCTCCATTTCTAATCCTAGTTCTTTTGCTTTTCCCACTGTATCTGCTGTTACTTCCTCCGCTGAAGTCTTGAACCCCTCAAAGTCATTCATGAGAGTTGGAATCAAATTCTTACAAACTCCTACAGATGTTATTTTGACCCCTTCCCATGAGTCGCAGAAGTTCTTAATGGTACCTAGAATGGTGACTCTTTTCCAGAAGGTTTTCAATTTACTTTGCTCAAGTCCATCAGAGGAATCACTATGGCAGCTAGAGCCATACGAAATGCATTTCTTAAGTAATAAGACTTACTTCTTGGTTTGTGGGCTGCAGAATGGTTGTTGCATTAGCGGGCATGAAAACATTAATCTCATTGTCCCTCTCCATCAGAGCTCTTGGGTAACCAGGCGCATTGTTAATGAACAGTCAGATTTTGAAAGGAATCTTTTTTTCTGAGCAGTTCTCAACAGTGGGCTTAAAATATTCAGTAAACAATGTTGTAAACAGATGTATTGTCATCCAGACTTTGTTGTTCTATTTATAGAACACAGAGTAGATTCAGTATAATTCTTAAGGGTCCTAGGATTTTTGGAGTGGCCCCTCACAAGAGAGTCAGCCTGTGCTTTAAAGCTTTGAAGCCAGGCATTGACCTCTCCTCTCCAGCTATGAAAGTCCTGGATGGCCTCTTCTTCCAATAGAAGGCCACTTCATCTGAAACTGAACACTGAAAATCTGTTCAGCGTAGCCACCTTCATTAACTCTCTCAGCTAGATCTTCTGGAGAACTTGCCGAAGCTTCTCCATCAGCACTTGCTGCTTCACCTTGCACTGTGGAGACGGCTTCTTTCCTTAACCCTCATGAACCAACCTCTGCTAGTTTCCGGCTTTGCTTCTGAGGCCTCCTCACCCTTCAGCTTTCATGGAATTGAAAAGACTTAGAGCCTTGCCCTGGATCAGGCTTTGGCTAAAGGGAATGTGGTGACTGGTTTGATCTTCTGTCCAGACCACTGAAATTGTCTCCCTGTCAGCAGTAAGGCTTCTTCACTTTCTTATTCATGTGTTCACTTTGAATGTCCTTCAAGAACTTTTCCTTTGCCTTCAAAAGTCTGCTTGGCACGAGAGACCTAGCTTTCAGCCTATCCTGCTTTTCGACATGCCTTCCTCACTAAGCTTAGTCATTTCTAGTTTTTGATTTAAAGAGAGAAATGTGTACCTTTCTTTCATCTGAACACTAAGAGGCCTTTTAGATTAGGGTAATTAATTGGCCCATTTTCCATATTGTAGTGTCTAAGGGAGTAGGGAGACCTGAGGAGAGGAAGAGAGACAGGGGAACGGCCGGTCAGTGGAGCAGTCAGAACACACATTTATTAAGTTTGCCCTTAGATGCGTGCCGTTCATGGTGCCCCCAAACAATTACAGTAATCACATCAAAGATGACCGATCACAGATTGCCATAACAGATAGAATGAACAAGTCTGAAATATTGTAAGAATTACCAGAGTATTACAGGGAGATGCAAAGCGAGCAAATGCTGTTAGAAAAATGGCACTGATAGACTTGTTCGTCACTGGGTTGCCATAAACCATCGATCTGTTTTTTAAAAAAAATGCGGTATCTGTGAAGTGCAGTAAAACAAGCTATACTTGTATCTGACATCTACAAGAACATAGGGTTGAAGTGAATTCATGTTTTAGTTTTGCAGAAAATTGTTTTAAAACGCACAAAGAGAACAACTCAAATCCCCGTGCACGGCCTTCTTATTTAAATTGGGTTTCACATCTGTATCGCCCAGAGATCTAAGTGTTAGTCTTCTCCATTTCTTTACCTAAATGACAGGAGATGGTGGTTTTGCCATTTGTGCAGATTGGCAAGGCACGGATCTTTTGCAGCCTGATCTCCTTCCCTCTGAGGGTGGGGCTGATAAACTTGCGGCCTTGCTCAATGAAGGTGGTCCCTCCTATTAGATACTGTCTTAATTGGAAAAAGTGCTAAGGAGGCTGAGCGTTGTTTATAAAATACCATCCTAAAGCCATCAGGCTCCAGAGAGTCTGATTACATTTCATTATAACCTTAACTTCTCTGACGGAATCACCTCAGCACCTTTTTCTCCTGGCTTCTGGAGACACGGTAGGAAGACGGATTAAACTTCAATACCTTAAACTATTTGTTGGGCCTGGCAGAGTTTCTTTAAGAGTTTAAAGGATAATATAGATTAACAGACTGATTTATCCTCAAATCTTAGCGTAGACGTTTTATGTAGATTGGAAGTCATCTCATTTGTGAATGAAATAGGGCTTCTTATATAAAAAAATGAATCTTATGCAAATCCAGGCTTAGAAGCAATTGTTGGAATTCGGGGGTTGGGTAAGGAGTTTTATTTTAACTCTTTTCTAATTGAACAAATGTGAGATGTTTTCTGAAAGCTAAAAAGCTTTATTTTAGGGGCGCCTGGGTGGCTCAGTTGTTAAGCGTCTGCCTTCAGCTCAGGGCGTGATCCTGGCATTCTGGGATTGAGCCCTGCATCAGGCTCCCTGCTCTGTTGGGAAGCCTGCTTCTTCCTCTCCCACTCCCCCTGCTTGTGTTTCCTTTCTCGCTGGCTGTCTCTCTCTGTCAAATGAATAAATAAAATCTTAAAAAAAAAGCTTTATTTTAAATTTGAGAGGGCTTGTTTTATTTTTTTAATTATGGAGATCAAGATAGTATCACACTTACCTAAAATTCTCCTTGAATATTTTGTGTCCTTTGCTATAGAAACAACATCAGCAGTGGCCATTAAGAAGGGTGTGTGTATATTAGTAGGTTTTAATTGCTGTTTGAAGGGAATTATATATACGTACTCTAAAAAGAGCAATTGAGGCAAGTTTCTCAGCCACTAAGATTTTGTATTTCTTTTTAGTTTGGTCATTACTATTCATATTGTGTTGATTGTAGAAGTATTGATAGTATCCAGTATAAATAATAGTAAAATAAAATTTCTGCTCAGAGTTGATTATAGAGTAAATATTAAAATATCCTTAGAGAGTGAAAAGCATGTTCTTTTAAATGTTGGCAGTTACCCCATGCTCCCATTCATTCATTCATTCATTCATTCATTCATTCTTTTTATTCAACAAGCATATACTGACCCCTGTTGTTTCTAGCACTAGCTAGTTGCTCGATGTGCAAGGATGAATGAGTTATGGTCCCTCATCACAAGGAGCCACCAGCTTCCAAATGCTTGGTCATTTTGGTTGTTTTATTTTTATTTCTTTTCATCAATATCTGTCTTCCTGGAGATCTGCTTAGTACTGGGGATATAGCAGAAAAAAAGACAGGAACAGTCTCTTCCTTTACGGGGTTATTCTCCAGCCCAGTCATAAGTCAACATAAATGAAAGAACAAAGCAACCAGTACTAAGCTGAACTTTTCAAATACAGTGAGCTATCAATCATACTAATATGGAGATGATGCTTTGATGAGAGGCTAATAAATAAATGAAATAGTATTAGAGGGTTTTTTTCATAGACTTTATTTTTTAGAGCAGTTTTAGGTTCACAGCAAAATTAAGAGGAAGGGACAGAGATTTCTCGTGTACTCTCTGCCCCCACTCACGCACAGCCTCTGCTATCAACATCCCTCGCCACTGACCTGTTTCCTGTGTCTGTGGTTTTGCCTTTTCCAAAATGTCCTACAATTGCAATTGTATAGCATGTAGCCTTTTCATACTGGTTTCTTTCACTAACTAATATGTACTTAAAATTCTTCCATGTCTTTTTGTGGCTTGATGGCTTATTTCTCTTATAGTTGAATAATATTCCATCGTCTGGATGTACTAGCGTGTGTTCATCCACTCATCTGCTGACGGACATCCTGGTTGTTTCTAAGGTCTGGCAGTTATGAATAAAGCTGCTGTAAATTTCTGTGTGCAGCTTCGTGTAAACGTAAGTTTTCAGCTCCTCTGGGTCAATACCAAGGAGCATGATTGCTGGACTGCATGGTAAGAGTGTTTCATTCTGTAAGAAACCGCTGAACTCTCTTCCAAAGTTGCCGTACCGTTTTGCATTCCCACCAGCAGTGAAGGAGCGTTCCTGTCGTTTCACGTCGTTGTCAGCCTTCGGTGTTGTCAGTGTTGCGGATTTTGATCATTCTCAGAGGTGTGTAGTGGTATCTCATTTTTAAACTTTGCATTTCCTTGATGACGTATATTGTGGAACATCTTTTCATGTGCTTATTTGCCATCTGAAGCTCTTCTTTGGTGAGGTGCTTGTTAGGGTCCTTAGCCCATTTTTTGAAATTGGGGAGGGTTGTTTTTTTTTAAGTGACTAATTGAAGTTATGGCCCCACCAATAGAACAGAATCACAAATCTAAAATAGCAGTCTCTAGATGCAGACTTGGCAGAGTCTTTACTTAGCATTTGATTTATTGAGAACTTTAATATTTCGGTCATATTTCAATAGTATTAACTATTAGTTATTAATTATTTTATTTGAAAAAGGTGAAAGGCAGGTACCAGTTTTAAAATCCAGCTCTGACTCAGATGTTGGCAAGTGTTGCTGTCACCTCAGACCTTATTAAGTCTGCAAGGATATTAATTGCAGTTACCTCACAGGTGTGTCATTCAGATTTCTTTGACTCCGCCCACTCTTTAATTACCACTGTTCAGGGAGATTGATCTAGTGAGAGATACACTTAAATTTTAACATGAATCAAAAGGGGTGAGGCACTATTTTCATCACTTTATGCTCTCCGGTACTGCTCCCAAAACAGTCTGTGTTGAAGGACCACGTTTGGTTTTTTGGTTTGTTTTTTCCTCCTATCCAGTCATAAACCGATACTCTGGATCGGTAAAAGTGAATTGATAGAAAAATGATAATTTTAAAAGAAAAATGCAAACTACAAGCCTGAATTAGATTGAGAAGACATAAAATTAAGGTACCCGATTGCCTTAAAAATGATAAATGCTGCCTTTTACCTTTGTACCTACGTCCTCAGGGAGTGCTGACCGTTCCCGAGGATTGCTTTTCTATGGCCTCAGTACGTCCTTAGTAGCCCCTCAATAAACGTTTGCATGAACGGAGGGATTGTTGCACGGAGAAGATCTCAACGTTATTTTAATAATATGTACATTTGGTGTTGCTTTGCCTTTAAGTTGGCTAATTTTAAAAGTTATGGGTATGAAACAAAGATTTTTACATTCCGAGCATTTCTTTAGAAATTTTAAGCTGTTCCTACCTCTTCTAGATTAAGTACATTTAAATAGGACTTTATGTAAAGTGCTCTCCCACACTTTAGCTCATGTGATCCTTGTGACAGCCCTTGAGGTTGGACGCTTCCTATTTTCCCCATTTTACCAATGGCTTAACTGTGATTTATCTTGAGATTATATAGCTAATTAGTGGAAGATGTGGCCTAAAAACTAGAATGCCTGACTCCTGCTTTAGAGCTGAGGTTGAACTCCTTCATCATTGACCTCCATCGGTGTTTGAAATAAAATTGCTCCTAAGGTCAAAGCACCAGACTGTTAGTTTCTGGCTCTGGGTCTTTTTGGCAATAGAATAATTTTCTTTGTAGGGAGATTCATCCTTCAGGGGAAAAAAAAATTCCGTCAGCACTTGTCTGAATCAGTTCAGCCACTTGTACTTAGATGGAGCTCCTAAAGATAAGCAGTCTTTCATTTTTAACAAAAGAGGAGCCCTTCACAGGTTTCTAACAAGTGATTTTGAGAATTTTGACCACTGATACTTGCTCCAATCATTTAAAAATCAAGTCAGACAGGGGCACCTGGCTGGCTCAGTCAGTAGAGCGTGTGACTCTGGATCTTGGGGCTGTGAGTTTGGCCCACATTGGGGGTAGAGTTTACTTTAATAAAAAGTAAAATGAATCAGTTCATTGTTTAAAAAATAATTTAAAAAAATAAAGGTCAAGTCAGACAGCCTCTGTATTCTGCATACAATTCCTTTCTTTGCATCTTAAATGTAGTAGTCCTTCCCATCGCTTTTTCATACTATATCCTGCCTTTGTTCTAACCCATGTTAAGTGTCAATAAATTTAGTGCATATATTTAGTGGCGCTTTTAAAAATTGGTACAGCAAGATTTCTAAGCTTGCTAGTTCTCATGTAAAACAATTCTGTAATTCTTGAATATGTCTGTTCAATAATGAAAAAGTTACTGAATTAAAAAGATTGCATGGTATTGTATTTGCTCTCTTTAGGAATTCCTTTACTTCACTAGTCCAAAATGTGTCAAATCATTCAAAGAACCTAAAAAACCTGTTTACTCTGAAGCATTTTATAACGGAAATTTTCTTCAAATATACAAAAAGGGGGTGGGGGATGGGCAGAATGGGGTGTGGGAGGTATAGGCTTCCAGTTACAGAATGAATAAGCCACAGGGATGGAATGTACAGCATAGGGAATACAGTCAATGGTATTGTAACAGCGTTGTACGGTGACAGAGGGGAGCTATGCTTGTGGTGGGGGTAACATAGTGTATAGACTTGTCTCATCACTATGTTGTAACACATGAAACTAATGTAACATTGTCACCTTCAATTAAAAACATATATACACACACACAGGCACACAAAAGCTGAGAGAACAATACAGTGAACATCCATGTGAACACCTCTTGGATTCAACAGCTGTTAAATTTTGACAAATTTGCTTTCCTTCTCTTCTTCTTCTCTCTCCCCCTGTATAGGTCTTGACTTGATTTAGGTAAAACATGATTGTTAAAAATACTTGTTTGATGTGTGGACTTCATATCTCGTCATGTCAGGAGGCAAATGATGTCGGAGGTTATTCCATTATTATAGTGGTAACTGCCAGCTCTCTTTTTTGTAAATAGCAAATGTGCGTGAGTACTACTTTGGTACCATGTGAATATCCTGTTCCCCAACAACCTTTCACCCAAAGGTTTCGGCATCATTTGGCCCCTGCCAGAGACTGGTGTTCAATCAGGATTGATTATTTCACCTGCACGGTTAGCTGGCATTCTTCTATAAAGGTGAGCATTCCCTCATCGACTGTGGATGGCCTATAGCTCATTATAAAAAGTCAGGGGAAATGCTTAATTCTTCCCTTATCCTGTGTGGAGTAGATTTCACTAAATCAAATTTCCCCATATTTTCTTCAGTGCTACTTTTCTTTCTGACAAAACCAAATTGGCTCACCTTGTGATTTCCTGCTTCAGACCTAGAATCAGCCACTTCTCCAAGGAGCTGAGTCCCTTTTAGTGGGACATCGTATTTAGGAATCAAGATCTAAGGGTTGGGCATGTTTGTTTTTTTATATCACTGCTTTTAGGCCGTTTCAGCAGGAAATATGTTTACTTTTTTAATCATCATATTGAGATTTCTAATTAAATTAACTTTAGTTTTTTTGAATACATTTATATCTCTTATTCTGAAAATCTTCGTTCTTATTTATATATTAGCTTATTTCCTTCATATATACATATGTTTAAAGTTAAGATATCAATATTATAGCTACTAAAAATAAAACTCTGAAGTTTAAGATTTCTTGGCAGTTTTTCTTATACCTGGGGAGTTTTTAAACATACAAATTCCTTTACCACAGACCTTTTGCTTGAGAATCTTGGAGGAGAAATTGGTGTCAGCTCGTAGGTTTGTATTTTCAAATAACAAATCCATGACCTACTGCCTTAGTCAGTCTCAGGATTGCTGGAATGTGTGAAATTTGTTTTGCTTTGGGTAATATTTTTCTTTTTATCCTCCTGGACATTTTCATAATTTGATTATAATGTAATGTTGAATAATTGACACAGAGAGAAAAATGTAAACAAATGGGAAAAGGGTTGACTGGGAAGCAAAAAATGAACAATAACTTTTTGTATATTCAGAGTCTCATTCTGTACAAAATCGCCCTACATTTATTTCTTCAGAAGGTTTTAAATGGTAATCCTGATCTGAAAAACATTTTAATGTTTGGTTAATAATGGCATAACATTATATTGCATATTTGGTGTTGCTAGGCACTCAGTGTTTTATACATTGCCTCATTTAATCTTTGCACTCATATTATTCCAGTTTTATAAGTGAGGACATTGATTTAAATATATGTAGTGTCTGCTTATGGAATGACTTTTCAAGGAAAATACAAGTCTTACCTTCTGCCACAGGTTGGGTTATCTAGGAAGCCGACTCTGAGATGGAGGTGAGGATGCAGGTTCTATTGGAGAGGGGGTCTGGGGATCAACCCCTCTGAAGGGAGAGTTTGGAAGCATAAATGCACAGAGAAGTTGAGCCTCCCAACCACCCCCACCCTCAATAAAGCAATACACTGTTAAAAAAAAAAAAAAGTGGAGATGTGAACCGTCTGTATGAAGTCCTTAGCCAACCCCGTGGGGGGCCCCAGAGCTAGGATGGTCCTTCAGAGTTGTTCCAGTTTGCAGTGGAGAGGCTGGGCCTTTTTACCTCTGCAGCGACCAGTGATTGTGTGCAGACCATCCCTGAAGGAGTCCTGACTTTGGGCAAGGCGGTTTCTTCAGCAGAGGTGATCCCAACAAGGGCTGCCAGCAGTCTCCACCAGCAGCTGGGGGAGTAAGTCCTTTAGTCCTGGAGGGGATATGGGTGGTTATCATGGTGCCCAACAACCTCTTCTGTGGATTTGCTATAGTTTCTCCAAAACAAATTGTTCTTGACAAAGATCATTTTTTTCCATTGGTTATCTTCTTCGTTTTCCAGTTGAAGAATCCATGTTCAAGGCAGTTTGTTCCCATGCCACTCATCATAAACCTGAAGTCTTCCTTTTAACCCAGTTTAATCAGCTTTTAGCTCCTTGCCTTGTATGACGTTGGCTGGACCAAAAGTTTTACATGCGGATAACTTTTATGCTGTTTTTAGACATCATGTGTTTATCATCTCTAATCCAGTCACTAGAATTTTACTCTGCTTCACTTTGTAACCATGATTGAGAAGGTTCTCAAAAAAGTCCGTGCAAGAGATAGTCTTCACAGTAACTCAGGCTTGGGATCTCCTGAATTTCAAACCCTTCTTTGTTAAAGCACTGTCTTTGACACTCAGCATTCATCCTTCGTCCCGTGATTTTCTGATGAAGAAAGTTACTTGCTCTCCTAGCCTGCTCCCCATCTGTCCCAGCAGTCTGTCCTCGCTGTGAAGTTGGGGGCAGAAGAGCAGCCAGGTTCACAAAGAGATCATCCGCCTGTTGGTGTAGATGTGTGGGTGGCAAGAGCTGGACTGTGGTGTCACTGACAACTGACTGCGCATACCTCCTACCTGGTGTGCCTGGTCCCTTGTTTGGGGCGGGGGTAAGTGTCCTCAGCAAAAGAATTGCTTGATTTTAAATATTTGAATTAGGTTAGGCTGCGTATTGTAAATGTACTACTTGCTATCTTTTTTTTTTTTTAAGATTTTATTTATTTATTTGACAGAGACAGACAGCCAGCGAGAGAGAGAACACAAGCAGGGGGAGTGGGAGAGGAAGAAGCAGGCTCCCAGTGGAGAAGCCTGATGTGGGGCTGGATCCCAGAACGCTGGGATCACGCCCTGAGCTGAAGGCCGACGCTTAATGACAGTGCCACCCAGGTGCCCCTACTTGCTATCTTCTTACTTCTGGAGTATATCTAGTCTTCATTTTTATTGGAGGATCTCAAAATACTTTCAGTATATTCTGTAGTTTGTAAAACTTAGTCACTTCTCATTGCGCTGAATGTTGGCACCCAACAACATCATTTCTTTGGGTTACAGTAGTCTCTAATCTACAAATGAAAAGCTTGTAATTGGGCAGCCCTCTCGGGTCCCCTCCCTCCCGCGGGAGCCTTGTAGTATCACTTTGCTATCACTCAATAAACCTTGATTTGCTGCCCACCAAAAACCAAAAACAAAACACACACACACACGGAAAAGAAATGCTTTTAATTTTAACCTCTTTAATTTTTTGACTTAATTAAAGATTATTCAAATTTAGCTCCCTTTAAAGACGTGTATTGAGGGTGAACTGGGAGCAAGTGTAAGCAGGAGAGGTCAGTGGAGAACAGTGTGATAAAGTATTCTTTTTGAAAAAATTGTATGCCTCTTCGCATAAAGCACTTGGGTTTCTGCCTCATGAATGTCACATTTTAGAGGATGTCCTACAACATAATTCTCTCGTCTTTGCTTTTAAGTAATTGATAATTGATGACTGAGTGATGAGTCATTGAATTCACTGCCCTTTGTTTCTTGTACTTTTAAAAAACTTACTAAAGTGTCTCTTGGTTTTATTTTTTAATGCCATCTAAAATTTTTGGTAGTGGACTCGAATGAAAAATAACTCCTACCTATGCCCATGTGTGAACTTCCAGCTTAATCTTTCTGTGGTCTAAGTATTGTTTCCCTGAGCCTTCTATCAACTGTGCTTGGCGTCTATTCTCTTTATTGCTAAATTATGTACAGTGACCTCTTTGGCAGTCAACGAACTTTACAGTTTATTGATGTAGAGCCTCGTAGTTACTATTACAAACTGTTTTCTAATGGATTTTTGTCAATAAATTTTAAAACAAGTTTAAGAGAAAGGTAATCATTTTTAAACACTTTATAAGCATATGCTCAACATAGGAACCAAGGGATGAGAAAGTATCACCTAAAATCTCCCCATCAGAGACAACTACTACTACTGACTTTCTTTCTTGCTAGTCATTTCTGGTTGTTGTTGTTTTCTTCCATATTTGAGATTATATGGTGTAAGCAGTATGTATATTCAATGCATGTGTTCTATGTTTTTTTTAAAAAATTGGATCATAAGGATTTTCCCTAAGAATTATTTTTCTTAAACATTTTTATAGTTATGGACAATCGAGTTGTGTAAGGGTAACATCCTTTTCTTGGCTGTTCTCTTGTTAGAAACATTCTATTTGTTTCTAGTCTATTTGCTAGTATATGCTGCCGTGAACATTTATGCATAATGTCTTTTTCTGTAACTAGAATTATCTCCCTAGAATATATTCCCAGCTCTGAAATTTTGTAGTTAGAAAAAATGAATGTTTTTGAGGATTTTGATACATACAGCCAGATGGCTCTATAAAGAGCTCTACCAACATTGTACTATTTATATACATCTTTTTTTAGGAGAGGGTCCAAGATCTTCATGACCCTACAAAGGTTGAGAACCACCGATACGTTTATAAAAAGAGATTTTTGTGATTCTTGAGGTAGTCACTGGCTTTTAGCTTTCTAGAAGGCTAGCAAAAGCATCGCCTGAAGAATCCGTGCCAGAAATTTGTTGAAAATATGATCTTAGCGAGACCTCCAGGTGATCAGACCGAGGATGCCTTTCAGAAATACTCACGTACCTCAGGGAGTAGAAATGGTGCTAGCTGGGGGCGCCTGGGTGGCACAGTGGTTAAGCGTCTGCCTTCGGCTCAGGGTGTGATCCCGGCGTTATGGGATCGAGCCCCACATCAGGCTCTTCTGCTATGAGCCTGCTTCTTCCTCTCCCACTCCCCCTGCTTGTGTTCCCTCTCTCGCTGGCTGTCTCTATCTCTGCCGAATAAAATTTAAAAAAAAAGAAAAAAGAAAAGAAATGGTGCTAACTCTGCCTTAGGGTCAATTTGAAAAGGCCTCTTTTATTTGCTTCATATTTGTTAGTGGCAGACAAATAGAAGATATTTGAAAACCATTCTGTGTTTCTGTGAAATCAGAAGAGCAAGCATAGCAGCTCAGTTGGATGGTCTTAGGTGCCAGAGTGACTAACTGAAAATAATTTGTTTTTCTCCATAGAAATAAAATCATATGAGTGCATCATTCTAATATTCTGATATTCACCTACATTAGTGAGCCTCATAGTAAGTTACTACTACTTTTTGAAATATGAATTGAATTTCCAGAAATTTGCTTTTTAAAAATAGTCCTTTCTGAGCTATCTTATTACTAATGCTTATTAATAGCATGATACTGGTTTTAAAATAAAGGGGTTTTTATTAAAATGAACTTCTGAAGTTAACTGATTCTAAGGCATATATTTAGGTTTTGGTATTTAAAAAATCTGAAAAAAAGCTATCAATTTATATAGCTAAAAGTTACGAAAACCTTGTGGATGCCTTCCCCACTGGAGAGAGTAATGGTTAATTACACGGGCCCTGGAGCCTGAGACCCTGGATTTGAATCCTGTCCCTACCACCTCCTGAGGCTACAGCTTTCAGCAAGTTATTTAAATTCCGTGCCTCAATCTTCCTCATCTGTAGGATGGGATCATGATGGTACTCAGCTCAAAGGGTTATTTCAAGGTCACAAAGAGCTAGGTGGAATGCACTTGGAATAGTGCTGGTAACACTGTAAGGGCTCATCTTTCTACCCAGCCATCATCATCTTTCTACCCGGTGAATTGAATCAGCACTCAATAAAATACTTTCAGTGATAAACTGATTTACCACTGTTTTAAAAATCTGTTCCATTTTTCTGTTTAAGCCTTTGGAGTTTCTCTGCTAATTTTGCTAGCGTTGACAAAGCTTTGACTGACACCTTGGCAGGCTGTCTTTGGCACGCTATCTCTGGCATGTGCTGTAGTAACAGTGAGCCTCTTTTTCCATTCATTCATAGATACAAAGATAAATGTCTTGCTTACCTAAATTGTGCCGGATAAAAAGGAAATCTTTTTCACAGAAAAACAGAAATGCCTAAATGACTTAGGGTCATCAGAAGATTGTGTCAAAATAAAGTTGAGGTGTTTGGTGAGACTTGACCATTCCAAGCACTGTGCATGTTTTTTGCTGGAATTTCACCTTTAGTTCCAAAGGGCTCTCCGGTTTCACTTGTACTCCTTCGGTAGCTCATGTGAGACCCAGTGATGTTGGTTGGCCTGTGTTCGAGCCGCTGCACTGAGTGTGTATCTGATTGACTGGCTTCTCTCAGCTGGTAGAACTACTTTCTATTGCTCAACAGCTGCTGTGCTGCCTTCTCCCCAAGCGCTGAAAAGTTTCTTGAGTTTATCATTTTAAGGTGTTCTAGAAGGAGGTGTAAGTATTATAAACATAGTTGTGATAAAATTAGAATACTGCTTTTAATTTCTAGAAGGTAGTGGTTAGCAAGATTAAGAAGTGGAACTGGAAGGAACTGGAAAGCTAAAACGGGGTCACACTGGTAACATTCTAATACAAATACAAGCTGCTTACTCCGTGATGCATCAGAATAGATAAGGAGACACCCTGTCTTACTCTCTAGGAAAGCAGTGTCTTGATGCGCTACTCCTAACCTTCCTTTGGGTTTCAGAGTGAGCATCCTCGCGTGTCCTAGAAAACAGACCGTGGTGTTTGTGGGTACATGCTCTGTGAGGCTTTCCTCTCTTTTCCCTAAGTGATATCTTTTACACCAATGCCAAAAAATGGAGCTCTGGCCTTGTGTACGGGCAGCACGTCCTGAAAAATGTAGTAAGTGCCCTGTGATGGTGTAATTCTCTTCTATTATGGAGCCATTTTTTGATAAGTTTTTGGTTAGAGTAGATATTAGTGAAGGTATAGTCACGGGCTTGTAAGAATCTGGTTTTATGCCATGGCTTCAGCAGTGCTTTTCACAAAAAGGCAAAAGTATTTTTTAGCAGGAGTTTGAATGGCTCAGAATTCACAGCAGTACATCAGTCAGAAGAGTCAGCTTAACAGGACCAAAAATACTTTAGTCCTTACTTATGTGAGAGACTGATTTAATTCTTTGTGTAAAATTAGTTCAAAATGTCTTCCCCTTATTTCACATGCTGTCAGGGGAAATCATCATCTAACACATTAAAGGAGCGAAAAAACCGTTGACAAGGCACATCCCGTTGTTTAGAGTGTCAGAGTGGGCCATTTCTTTGGTGTAAAAAGTTGCCAAAGACTTTAGAAAATGTGATAAAAGAGCAGAATAAAAAGACATGAAAGTGTATATTAGTTGAACATTTTAAAAGGCCTTTCCAATTTTTTGTAAGTTTCTAGAAAGTAGAAGTCATCGTCAAGCAGTTGTAAGTCGAGTGGCTTAGCATTGTGGCTAAATGCTGAGGAGTCAAGGTTATGCAGACCAGGCTTCAAGTGCTAGGCCAGTCCCTTCTGTATTATGTGACATTGGACATGTTATTTAGTCTCTCTCATCTTTGACTTCCTCAACTATAAAATGTGAAAATAAAGTCATAGGACCTATCATAGGATTGTTGTGAGCCCTGGAGAATGTGTGTCCGGCTATCTTATTTTTTAAATAAAATGTCATTGCCGTTCCCCCAACATCCATCTAAACAACATAAGGCACCCCCCCCCCAGAAACATGGAGCTCAGGGGACATCACGTTTCCTGTTGAATAGGTGTGAGTTCACATACAGGGGTAAGAATAAGGAAAATAGAAATGTCAGAATTGAGAAGAAAAGAAGATACATACTTCAAACTCCGACTGCACAGGAGGAGTAAAAGACTAAGACTCCTCAGAGCTTTTTGTCTGGGGGGGAAAACGAGCACATGGAATAGAGAATTATATAAGTATTGAGTAGAAATTCATGCGAGGCAAAATATCACTGGAACTAGAACAGATGGCGGGGCTGAATCTTATCAAAGGAATTGGAACTGAACCTAGAAAGAAAGAGGCGGGCAACAGGGCAGTGCTGGAGGCTAAAGCTTGCTAGCAGGAGCCAAACTAGAGGCCGGGCTGACAATGTGTTTTTATGATCTCCTGAAGGGGTCCAGCTGACTAGAGTATGGGGACAGCTTGAGTGAGCAACCAGGGATGACAGAAGGCCAGGCAAAGGATTTTGAACCTGACACGTTAGAAAAAGATGGGAAGACTTACAATTTTTTTTTTAAAGATTTTATTTATTTATTTGACAGAGATAGAGACAGCCAGCGAGAGAGGGAACACAAGCAGGGGGAGTGGGAGAGGAAGAAGCAGGCTCACAGCAGAGGAGCCTGATGTGGGGCTCGATCCCATAACGCCGGGATCACGCCCTGAGCCGAAGGCAAACGCTTAACCGCTGTGCCACCCAGGCGCCCCTAATTTTTTTTTTTTTAAAGAAATCTCTGACATACACTGTGAAAGCATCATTTAACAGAGGTCAGTCTGATTGCAGGGAGTAGACTAGGTTAAATTACTGTTGGAGTAATCCAGACAGCAGTAGTGAGGGTCTGGATCCCAAGGAAGAGCAGAGTACCCATGTCTGCACCAATTGCATCCTTCCCGTTGGGGCAGAGGGGCTGCCTTCCTCCTGGCCTTGCTCACCCCGCCTCTGCTTGGGCTCCCACCCATCCCCATTCTCAGGAACGCCTCGCTTTTGATGATTCCTCCTCTCACATGTATTTGAATATTTTACCCTTGCCTTTCTTTTCAAGCTGCTCAGGACTTTTCCATTAAAACAAAACAAACCAGAGCCCCTCACCCCACCTCATGTCCTCCAGTTCCCTCTCCATTTCTGTTCTCTTTACGAGCAGAGTTTTCACAAGTGTAGCCTGCTTTTGCTTGCACCATTTCCATACCTTCCAACTCCACACCTCAACGCCACTGGCCCTAGGTGCTTGACCCCATCATAGCACTGGAATGGCTCTCACTAAATCCAGTCCTCCTCTCTTGTGGCTTTTAACCAGCAGTTAGCACTGTTGACTGTTCCTGCTGTCCCACACGTACTGTCTTGGTTTTGGTTTTCTTCCTACATACTGGGCTAGTCCTCTGTCTCCTTGGTAGTCCCACCCTCCTCCACCAGTCTTTTAAGGGTTGGATTCCTCAAGGTGTGGTCAGTGGGTCCTCCTCTTCTCACTTTATGGTCAACTCATAAATAGCATTTAGGATCTGTACAAAGATTCTTATCTTCTCTAGTCCAGTCACTGAGATACAAATTCTGTTTCCATCTTCTCCTGAATGTTCCAGAAGAACTTCAAAGTCCGCATATCCAAGAGGGGCCTCATCATCTTAAACTTTAGGCTTTTTCAGTGCTCCCCCTCTCGGTGAATAGCATCCAGTCGCACCTTAGAGCCATCCCTGACACTCCCCATATCCAGTCCATCATTAAATGTCTCCATTTCCTAATTAACCCTCATCCACTCTGGCCTCTTTCCCATCTCTTACTCCTCAGCCAGTGGGCTCTTTTCAGAATGCTCCTGTCTCTGGTAGAAGCATTAAAACTGTGACCTGGCTGCTCAGGCTCCCCTATTATAACCAAAGTCATTACCATGATAGCAGAGCCCCGCTTGGTCTGGCCACTACTTCCCTTCTGCCTCATCTGGCACCAGGCTTCCCCAGCTCCAGCCACATTTAGTTCTTCCTGCTTACCATAGAACTTCCTGCCGTAGAGACTCCGCACATGTTCTCTCTGAATACTCTTTCCTCTTTTTAAGATTTATTTATTTTGGGGACGCCTGGGTGGCTCAATCAGTAAAGCCTCTGCCTTTGGCTCAGGTCATGATCCCAGAGTCCTGGGATCGAGCCCCACAGTGGGCTCCAGCCCCACAGTGGCCTCCTTGCTCAGCGGGCAGTCTGCTTCTCCCTCTCCCTCTGCGCCTCCCCTGTGCTTGGCCACACACACATGCTCTCTTTCTTGCTCTCTCTTGTGCGCGCTTTTAAAAAAAGATTTATTTATTTGAGAGAGAGAGAGAGAGAGAGCGAGAGTGTGTGAGTGGGGGAAGGGGCGGAGGGAAAGAATCTTCATAGACTTCCCTCTGACCGCACAGCCTGACACAGGGCTCAGTCCCATGGCCCATGAGATCCTGCCCTGAGCCAAAACCAAGAGTTGGACTAAACCCGACTGAGCCACCCAGGCTTCCTTCTTTCCTCTTTTTACTGACTTGACTTCTCCTCATCCTTCAGACCTCTGCTCAGCAGTCCTTCATTCTCAAGGAATCCTTTCTTAGCCTCTTAGATTAGATCGACTCTCCCCAAAAGGGGAGAGCACCACGTTTGTATGACTGCTTGATTATGTGTCTCCCTCGCTGGACAGAGAGCTCCACGAGAGCAGGGACATGTTTACTCATCGTGTCCCTGAAGCCCGGCATGGCGTAGGTGCTCAACACGTACTTCTGATCCATCAAGTAGACAATTTCAAAGGAACGTCTAGGGCAGAACAAGAGGATCACAGAAATGCCTCTAGCTTTCTAGATGATAGAAAATAGGATCCTTCCATCTGCAGCTGGGTAGGAGATAATTGGGAGGAGTCCCGAGGCCCCTCTAGACACACTCCTGGGGCCTCTGCCAGCATTGTAGAGCACAGAGCTGGTGAGTGAGTCATGCTGTGGAACCGGGACCAAAATACCTCCCTTTGCCTGTCCCTTCGGACCTTGGAATTCTCATTAATTTAACAACTTGCCTGCAGTTTTTAGCCCTGTTGTCCACTTCTTGAAATTCTCCCCTGTATTGCTTTTTCCTATATTTTCTAAAATTTTTTTCTCTTATCCCACTGCAAACATCTTGGCACCTCTTCCCATTCATTGGCTCCATCAGCGTACTCATTCCAAAATCCAGCTCTGATCTGGCACGCTCGCCTCTCATGGCTCCCATAAAGTCTGAACTTCCTGGCATTTCTTAAGAAGCACTCCGAGGCACTGCCAGCATCTCAAGTCTCATCTCCTGCCACCTCCCCATATGTCCCCTGCACTCGTTACAGCAAACCATTTGTTCTTTTATGCTTCTGTGACTTTGCCTCAGCTGCCAAACTCCACTTTCTACCCCCACCTCCTTTACCGACCAGCCATTCACCGTCTCTGTGCTCGGGAGTGTCTGCTGCCTGAAAGCAAGGACTCAGTCACTTCCAGCCCGTTCAGACATCCCTTCCCGCAGTCTGCATGTCCTTTCGTGGGAGGGCGCGCAGTGCCTCGTGGGAGGTAGACCTACTGTAATATTTGGAAAACTGCAAGGACAGTTCTTTTACCTTTAATGATACGTATAAATACTAATCTGAGTGCCAAAGAACGATTATGAAAAACTAGAGTATTCCTGGATAAGCCTTCCCTCTTGAACTCGAACCTGTTGATAGTCGAAAAGTAAAATGTCCAAACATTTATTTACATAAATAACCTTGATCTACCCTGAATATGTTCTTTCTGTCTCGCACAGTGGTGTTTCCTTGACACACCCTCCTAAAGTGGGTTTCTAGTCCCGATCTGGTAGTAAAATGTTGTCCCACACTTTTAAGATGATAGCTCCACCCAGAAAACTTTGAGACACTTTCCTTCTTGAGGTGATTTTTTTTTTCTTAAGATTTACAAGAGGAGATTCTTACACCAGTCAAAATGGATGTGTTCTGAAGCCGCACATTGCGGTCCTTTTTCATGAGCTGTTATGAAAGCCAAGCTTCAGGGCAAAAGCAAGGAAACACTGGAGGAAAGGCTGTTTTATGCATTTCCAGCTGCAGAAAGTAGTAACACTTCATGTGGGAGTGCTGTATTCATTCTAGAATTTCTCCCCTAGAGAGATAATAGGACATTGCTTTTTCAGCTTTCAAAAGGGTATTACAAACATTCTCTCCCAACACAAATACCACATTTGACCTCATTCTTCTCTCACTTGAACTGTTTTCCTTAGCGTCATAAGAATTATTAATGGTTGTGTTGGTGACATAATTTCCAATAAAGTTTTCGGGAAGATTTGGAAATCATTTCATGCTTTCACTAGGATTGCCAGATGTGAAGGAGAATTAGGAATTAAACTGTCTGGCTTTGGCAGGTATTCGACTATGAAGTGCATTGTTGTACTGGAAATGAGAATCAATGGATAGGGCTAAATAAACACTTGTCCTGGGTTTAAGAAAAAGTGTTAACAGTGTGATTCCCCAAGGATTGGTGTCGGGATTGCTCTTTTGAAATACTTTAAAGACGATCTAGGAAAGAGAGTGAAGAGATTCTTAGCTCCTCTAGGTAAAAAAGTAGAATTGATTGGCATAAACCAAAAGAAGGTTCCAGAACATCATGTGAGTGGGCTGAAGAGGAGCAGATGGGACCTCATTTTCAATCAATTCAGCTTTTAAGTAGTTCCTCCTTTCTCCACCTGATGAAATGCCATAATTGTTCTTTTGAAAGGTCCATTCAGCTGCGTTAATTTCTTATTTCTTATCCTCCTAAGCTATTTGGTTTTTAAATGTGTATTTCCTCTCTCCATGTGCATATATCATATGTATGCATACATAAATTATTCATGTGTTAAAAAATCTTCACAGATTTTATTTTATAATCCTTCTCTCCTTGCTTTGCTTTCATTTTTTTCTCCTCTTGAATAACTTATTTGTAGACAGGTCATTTTGTAGGAATAATGTGGTAGAATAGTTATTGTAAAATACCGACAATTTTATTAAAATATTTTGCATAACTTATTATATGCTATTTTTAGAATGAAAATGCCTCTTAGGAGCTTTCTTTTTAAAACTCAGTAATTGCTTAGCTCCCAGAGAGTTAAAAATCTACCCACTATATCCTTTTATGATTTCTAAGAGGTATTACAGTCCGCCTTTTAGTACCCATGGGAGTTGGAGCTTTTAAATGGCATCGGTGTGCCTTATATTTATAGCCTTGTCGTGACGTTGGTGCTCTTACCACCGAAATGATGGCATAAACTTTGACAAATGTAGCTTCTTCACTTTTTGAAACATATTACAAAATGATTTATTGGCCATTGCTTGGTATTCATGTTTGATTCTTAAAATTCAGTTCAAATCAGTTAAAGATTTAATATTAAATATTCATAATAAGAAATATTTTTTAAGTCTGTGAAGTGTATCTATGACTCAGTTCATGAGCTAAGGCATGCATTTTTCATAAGGTCTCTGGAAAATAAAAATTATTCGGATTGCATAAATATGTTTAAATTTCATGTTTCATAGACTTGGTTAGTTGTCTGTGATATTAACTTTGATCTGGGCCATTAAACAGTCTTACAAATAAAAGTTTTTTTGTAAAAGGATAACCAGTTTGTTATTTTCCTATTGGAGACATTAACCTACATTTTGGTCCTTTAGTTGCTTTTTCTTCTTTTAATTTATTCCCCCTTGAGTATTATCTGATACTTTTCTGACCTGATTTAGAATCTTTATCTTATTACTGTTTTAAAACAAGCCCCAAATTTAGCAGGAAACCATTTGCAAGATAAATTGGCTTAGAGGACTGAGATGAACACCAGCAGATTTACTTTCTCGTGTTTAAATAAAGTACTCATTTTCCATGAAGTAACAAATTTCACTTGCAGACATGATTTATCCAAATCTGAAGAAGAGAAGAAACTAAAAAAAGGATTATTCGAATTTTAGATTTGTAGGGAAAGCAATGTTGTTAGTAGAGAAAATAATGTTTTTAGTTATTTCATTTGGATTCTGAAAATGCTTGCTTAAATCAAGCCAAGCAGTGGCATAAGACAGTGGCTCCAAAGTCAGTTTATATTCTAGCAACGTAATAAGAGATGACCCACAGCTAGGTGTTCTCCACTTAGTCTGTGAAGAAACATGTGCTGAGTACCTGCCGTCTACCCCCCCCATGTGGAAGGACACACAGACACACTGTTGTCGAAGAGACCCCAGTCTGACTGGGGAGAAGCATGTACACAGATACAAAGGCAAGTGAGGAAGAGCAGCGTTAGAAATACTCGTGGTCTGCGGGGGAATATACCCAGAGCCAGTTGCCGAGTTTAGAACTGCTGGCTTGAGCTACTGGTGCTTAGTGGTAATTTCACATTTACAAAATAGAACATTAGAGATAATGGTATTAATACAGAGAAGGGTTTTGCGTGAAATCTCCCTGTTTTCAATTATGGTTTTAACTTAGGTATTGAAAATTGAAAATGTTTATCACTGAGGAATTTGTAGTTTAGTCTGATACCTTTAAAAATGCAGTGCGTTGACATGGTTTTTAAAAAGTAAATATTATAGGGCGCCTGGGTGGCTCAGTAGATTAAGTGTCTGCTTTTGGCTCGTTTCACAATTTGGGGTTCCTGGGATCAAGCCCCGTGTTGGGCTCCCTGGTCCGCGGGGAGGCTGCTTCTCCCTCTCCCTCTGCCCCTCCGCCCTGCTTATGCTCTCTCTCTCTCTTAAATAAATAATAAAATCTTGAAGAAAAAATAAATTTTATAACTAACCAATTCAGTCATTTACTTTGGTTGAACTAAATTTTGTTTTGAATTTTGAAAAGAGCCCAAGACTTAAAATTTGCCATATCTAGATATTCTATAGTTGACCATGATTATTCAAGATGTGCAGAGATCTTCAGAAAATTGTGTCAGTGCAGATGGATACTTCTCTTAAGAATACCATATGATATGCATGAAGATCCAAGTCTGCAAAAACCGACCAGTTGCACAACTATGGGATTTATTGGGAGACTCTTTTATAATGGAAATCTCTCTTTTATTAAGATGATTAAATGTTCAAAATGTGATATAGCTTACTTTTTAGGAAGACATCTATTAATTTCAGTAGGATTCACAATAGTACAGGGTAGATCTGTGTTATATACCGTATTTTGCTTATTTGGTTAAGGAGAGGTGGCATTTAATTGACTCAGAATGCCCCCATATGAACCTGGTAAAATCTTTCCAGTGGGTGGTTAATACTACAGCATTAACCTACCCATTTGTAACTATGGCTGCCATAGCGTCTCATAAGTTTCAAGAGAAAATAAAAGGACTGATCATTAGCTCTTATGTAATAGGCAGCTCTCCACAGTCCAGTCTCAATGTTGCAGTTCCTAGAGGAAGTCTGGGTCAGTCTGGCTTCCTGTGACTAGTGGCTACCCTCCCAAAGTCTAATTTCTAGTGCTAGAAGTGCTGACCTGGATTTCTCTTGGTGGGGCAGTTATTGTGATGTCAACCATGCTGTTTTCTCCATTCTGTGACCTTTTGGTTTATAACCTGGCCGGGGGTGAGGAGGGAGAAGAAGAATTTAAATGCCTGCTACGGGAATCTATTTCTTCCAGGAGACAGTTCTTCTATTGGAATGTAATACTGATAAGCCACTCCCTGCTTCATTTTCAGTTCTGTCCTAGTTGCTAACAGAGGCCTTGCCATGGGTCTTCAATGTCTTCCTAGTTCATCAGTCTTTACACATACTTGGGACAGGTCTCTTTGCTTAAGGGAGACCATCTTAGATATTCAAGGACTGATAAGGTCTCTGTTTAATCTTGGGTTTTTCCATTTTCTGCTATAGTTAAACACAGGCAAACCATTTGACCCCTGCCCCTCCTCTCATGACCAACAGAGGCCACTGACCCCGCAATGCAGGGGTCCCTTTCAGTCCTCTGAAAGGGGCAGGAGTGAATGGTCTTCACTCAGCACAAAATGTCAGCAGAGATGGGTTAGCTAAGAATCTGGCTCTAGCTAATCAGAGAGAAACAAGGGTACTGAGGGTGGAGCACCCACTTTCCTACCCACCTTCTGCCACAGAGGGATGAGAGTCTGGGGAGGCCCAGCCTATAAGTACACCCAGTTTCTTCCGGCACCTCCTTGTTTTAACTATCTCCCTCCCTGATCTCTTTGTTCTAGTTGCTCACTCACCTAGGAGCAGAAGAAAGTGGAGCTAGAAAAAAGATGCTCGTGTCATTCTTCTAATTTAAGGTGTTTCTTGGGCGCCTGGGTGGCTCAGTTGGTTAAGCCTTGGACTCTTGATTTTGGCTCAGGTCATGACCTCGGTCATGGGATTGAGCCCCCATAGGGCTCCATGCTCAGCTGACAGTCTGCTTGGGATTCTCTCTCTCCTCTTCCTCTGCCTCCCCCTGTACTCACTCACTCACTCTCTCCCCTCTAAAAATAAATAAAATCTTTTTTTTAAAGGTGTTTCTTATTGAGAGGGTTTTTAGATCATAAAATTAAGTTTGACTCCTGTTTTTAAGTTCTGTGACTCATGTAGCACGATAACCAAATAGTGCGAATATTGTTAGCAGTGGCCACTTTCTAAAACTAAATTGTAATTTCTGCAGAAATCATGTGACTTCGGGAGCTCATCATTAAGAGCTTAAGTTTTCTAGGTTCACCTATAATTTTAAATCGAGGCGAGCCTATATCTAAAGACTATTTTTCTAAATCCCTTTGTGTTCCTATCATTTCTACCAAGGCATGATCATCTTGGGAAAATATCACACAGAAGTAGAATCAGGGGGTGACAGGGGAGCTTTGTAAGATGGAAAGTGAATAGTCTACCTTGATTTCTGATAATCCCATATTTCCATCTGATGATAAGTGAGTACACTTTTCAGTATGTTTCCACCTTTATGAACATAATGATTTTAAGCAATTATCTACTGATTGTCTTTTCCATTTCTAGTCAACAGTGATTCATTGATTTTTAACTGTAGAGTAAATCAGCTGGTGGTTATGAAGGTATTATGGTACCAGTGAGTCACAAAGGCGCCTACTGACTCTCGTTCACTCTCAGGAGGAGTACGTAGTTTTCCTTCGCAGGGGAATTGAGTGTTACACTGCTTTGTAACCATTCTTTGAATCATATAACATTAAGATTTGACATGATTATTTTTAATTGACTTGGGGTTAGACAATTCTCATATTTGGTTTTGCTTTCAGATTTAATGACATACAGGCTTTGAGAAGTGAGCAAATTCAATTTTTCTGGTGACTATTATAGCATTTTCTGGTGACTATTACAGCGTAAGCCACGAGAGTACAGTACTGTGCAGAGAATATGAAGTTATGTCCTGATCTCTTGCTGATTTTGTAAAGTATTGCCAGATATGCTATCTGACCCAAGCCCCTCTACCCCATTCCATATTCTCCATTCTCTCTTTTCCTTTTCTTCTCTCATAACCAAAGCAGAAATTTTAGGATGCATTCATTTATTCAGTAAATATTTATTGAAGAATTATGTGCCAGGTTAGACATGGGGAATGCAGTGGTGCATACCATGGACATGGTGCCTACTTTTTCACGGAACTTACAGTCTAGTGCAGGGGTTGGGAGGGGTGGTGGTTACAGATGCATCCTATTGCCTGTCTTTGTAAAGACTTTTATTGGAACACAACCATACCCACTCATTTACATATTATTGGTGGCTGCTTTTGCACTATGATGGCAGACTTGAATGATTGCAACAGAGACTTTTGGTCTGCAAGACCTAAAATATTTACTCTTGACCCTTTACAGAAAAAGCTAACCAACCCCTCTTCCAGTGGGTATGGTGAAGAAATTAAAGTGCAGGCTGGAGCCCGAAAAGCTTTATTAACCTTGTTAAAGAGTATAAACTCTCTTGAGGGAAGTGGACCAGTGGTGGAGTGTTGTAAGCAGGGAAAGTAACATGTCCCTATTTGAATTTTAGAAAAGTCACTATGGTTGCTATGTAGAAAAAACAATGAAGAACAAGTTAAGTGCATGCATTAGAATGAGAAGCGCTCAGGCATAGTGGTTAAGAGTCTGGACTCTTGAGCCAGACTGCAGAGATGCAGATTTTGGCCCTACCATGTACTGATTTTCTTTTTTTTTTTTTAAGATTTTGTTTATTTGACAGAGACTCAGCGAGAGAGGGAACACAAGCAAGGGGAGTGGGGGAGGGAGAAGCAGGCTTCCCACTGAGCGGGGAGCCCTATGCACCTGGGATCATGACCTGAGCCAAAAGCAGACACTTAATGACTGAGCCACCCAGGCGCCCCTACCATGTACTGATTCTGATGTTAAATAACTTCTCTGTCAGATTTTCTAGCAGTAAAATGGGGGTGGTAATCACAGAACCTAACTCTTGGCAAAATAAATAATCGATATATATGAAGCACTTAGAACATAGTATTTGCAGCCATCACTATTATCACTGTTGTAGTAATCCTGCTAAGGGGTGAGGGTGGTCTGAACTAAGGTGGTGGCAGTGATGGAAGCGGCCAAATTCAGGAGCTGTAAAGACAATAGAATTGATGGGTATCAGGGATTGGTTGGACATCAGTTGGGAAGATCAAAGAGAGCAAGAAGTTGAGGATGAAATGCAGGTGTTGGATTTGATCGGTTGAACGGATGGTGGTTCCTGTCCCCAAAGTAGGGAAAAACTGTAATCGAAAGAGGTTTGTGAAGTGAGGTAAATAGATGTTCAGTTTGGGGTATCTTAAGTTTAGGTACTAGATTGATGTAAATAGAAATCTAGCATGGGACTAGATTGACGTATAAGTAGATAGAAGGTCGATTGATACAAGTAGATATAATAAGATTGATATAAGTAGAAATTTGGGAAGCAGCCAACTGTAAGGATTCGAGATGAGAAGTGTGATGTGGGCTGAGGAGAGGGATGTAGGAATTGTCAGTGTGAAGCTGGTCATGGCACTTGGATAACCCAGAACGAAGCTGGAGTGAACGGTAGGCGTCTAAGAGAACTATGAAGAACAAAAGCAGAGGAGGATCAAAGAACCCATAGCCAAAGAAAAGATCTAATTTGGAGGAAGATAAGCATGAAGTTTAAATCCATTAAATATTCCCTTGTCCAGGTGGGCGAATTTGAGAAATATTTAAATTTGCAAGTTTTGCATTAGCATAGGCCAGCCTAATCCATAGCGTGTATTTCACAATGTGGGTCTTCCACGTACTGCGATTTCACATACGCCGTGTTCCATACTCTTCCAGTATACACTGTGCCCTTTATGGAATATTAGGCAATGTAGAGTGGTTGCTGTGGCAACGGATGTTGACATCTGATGACCTGTTCAGTCTGCTTTTCTGTATTTGACATTTCCTTCCCCTCATTTTTTACCTCCCCAGTTAGACTTACTGGATCTTGCTGTGAAAAATTGAAGTGGGGGAGACTGTCTTCTTTATGTGTTATACTTGGTTCAACATCAGTAGCTTGGGTCCAGTATCGTAGAGTTTTAGAATGATTTTTCTATTTTAATTTGCTTACAACAGTGCCACAACACTTTTGGAAAGAGCCGGGAGCTACGTCGGAGAGTCAGTAGGGCTCACCGGTTAGGCTGCAGCTAAGTCCTTGCCACTGAGGTGTGTGATGATAGAAGGCTGATCCAGAAGCTTTATCTATCTTATAACGCACGCCTGAAGAAAGGTATCACATTTATATAATCAGGCTGAGTGTTGCATTTTATATTTAGTTTTGTGTTATAGGAGGAAAAACTTTGAAATGGACCAGAAAGATTATTAGGTATACTCTCTGACTCTGCTTCGGGGTTACCTTGCCCTTTCCTTATCTTTGAGCTATTTTACAGTGCTAGAAACGACAGAATACTGATGGTAATGCAAAAGATTCTCATCCATTGAAATGGAAATTGTGTACAGTGGAGTGCAATTGGTTATTGCCTTGTGGATATTGACCAATGTTACCAGTTTTGCATCTATTTACAAACCCTTTGCGGTATTCTTGATGTTTAGATATTTGTTCTTTGGATTCACCTTCGAACCACTTTATCATCATACAGGTTTCCTTTTTAAATAAGGAATCAATTAAAATCTATGATGTTAAAAACAATTGTTTTGTTACCTACACACATGTGTGTTTATACGTGCATATAACACCTCGAGAAAGATTCCCAAAGTGCTGGCTGTGATTGCCTCTATAGGACAGAAGGCAGGAAAATGTGCTTTACATTAGATGTCCTTTAGGGTCCTTGGAATTTTCTATCATATGCTTATATTACCTAAACAAATAAATTTTTAAAATTCCTTTTTGAACTCCCCCAAATCGATCCTTAGCTAGCCCTTACCAAAACTTCAGCTAAATTCACATTTAAATTAACTGGCTGGGTGATGGACACTGGGGAGGGCGTGTGTTGTGGTGAGCGCTGTGTGTTGTTAAGACCGTTGAATCACAGACCTGTACCCCTGAAACAAATAATACATTATATGTTAATAATAATAAAAAAGATAAATTAAAAAATAATAAAAATTAATTACTTAATTGGCCCTCTAAAAAATCTTTGTTTCTCAATATGCTCCCAGCAAATAGCAACCTACATCTCAATGTCACTCCTAACCCTTTACTTCTGTACTCTTTAAGGTCAAGTTTGTAACTTTTCAAGATAACTCTACCACTGTAGACACATTTTGGTCAGATGGTCCTAATTCTGCTATGAATCTAGGGAGGACTCCGATAATCTCAGTGTGGAGTGAAGGCACAGACCCGGTTGCTGTTTTGCAGTTTTAAGTTCACCTTGCCTCTTCCCCGGCTGTGCATACTCGATAATCCTCTTGGCTAATTATAGCTAGCAGCTCTTCCTCTGAGCTGGAGGTTCTCAAGCTTGGATGCATATTAAAATCACTTGGGGAGCTTTTAAAAATGGGAATGCCCAGACCAATTAAATCACAAAGTCTGGGGGTGGGACACAGACATCAGTATTTTTTAAAGTCACTGAGGTGAGGCTAATATTGAAAAACGCTGCCCTGTGCGAAGAATGGTACTGATTTAGCAAAAGCTTCACATTGGATACCTCAGCAGCAAAAGCACTCAGGATTTCTGACCGGAAGATCTGCACGGGTGGTGGGGGAGGGTCCACACAGACACGGAGACAGCCCTTACAGAATATCCGTATGCACCAAATCTGGTTTTCCTTGGGCTACCTCTGGAATGGGGCAGACTAGGTATTGGGTTTAAAAGCCTAAACTGACTTAGTTGGTCTTTACCATATTGTTTTTGTTTTTTTAAAAAAAATAGTTCTGAATTCAGCTACACTCTCACTGAGTAGAAAATAACCGACTATTGAGTGCCTATCCCCGCCTTCTCCTCTGCCGTTAGAGGCACAAAGCCAGCCTCGTGACGGGTGCCATCCAGTACCACTGCCACCATATGGCGGTATTACTGACAGGTAGTTATATTTATCATACACCGGACGTCTGGGAAAACCACATACTGTACGTGACCTATTAAATGTCTGTTTTTGTCAAAGCTCCTAGAACCCCATTGCATTAACCCATAACAATGTGCTTTATTAAGAGGTCTTTGATAGTTAGTTTTAGAAGGGGAGAGGTTAAAAAAAAATGTATCCATTCGTTTATTTTGGAATGGTAAGGCAAGGAAATAGCCTATTTCTTGGGATGTCCTTCCCCTGCCCAGAAGATATCTCTTAACGGAAAGTCCTGATTAATAGCCTGCTTCTGTTTAACATTTTAAATCTTTTTATTGTTGCCTCAGCCTTTTATTAAACATGAAAATTTGTATCATAAACTCTTCTGTGGTTTGCTTTCATGTACTCATTGTATATCCCCCTCCCTTTTGTATAGGAAGAGAGAGATGTCAATAACCCCATGCCTAACCGAGGAGGCAATGGATTAGCTCCTGGGGATGACAGGTTCAAACCTGTGGTACCATGGCCCCATGTTGAAGGAGTAGAAGTGGACTTAGAGTCTATTAGAAGAAAAAACAAGGCGAAAAATGAACAAGAGCGCCATGCTGGAGGAGATAACCAGAAAGACATAATGCAGAGGCAGTATCTCACATTTAAGCCTCAGACATTCAGCTACCGAGATCCTGTGCTACGTCCAGGGGTCCTCGGTAACTTTGAACCCAAAGAACCTGAGCCTCACGGAGTGGTTGGTGGCCCTGGAGAGAACGCCAAGCCATTGGTTTTGGGACCAGAATTCAAACATGCAATTCAAGCCAGCATTAAAGAGTTTGGATTTAACATGGTGGCAAGTGACATGATCTCACTGGACCGCAGCGTCAATGACTTGCGACAAGAAGAGTAAGCACATCCTCTTCTTTCTAAAATTGGGGCAACTATTGTTTCGATAGGTATTTAGCTAGATTGCTAGAATGGAGAAAATATTTTTGCCTTTATTTCAAGGAAATAAAAGGCTCTTCGGTCTGCAAAATGGCCAGGAGGAGGAGATCGCTTCATTTATGCCATTAGATTGAAGGTATGACATACAAAATCCTGGGGGTTTGACATCAGTGCTACTCAGATGTGGTCCCTGGACTGTCACCAGCTGTGAATTTTTTGTTACCAATCCACAATGAGAAGGTGAACTTGTACCAGAGTGTAAACCAACCAGTAAATACTTTGTTTAGTACAAGTTGACAATGCGTTGATTTTCATTCTGGATCAAGCCCCTTGTCTTGTTGTGGAGTAATAACAAATAGTAACACTGCTTTAGATGTCTCCTGTAATTACCTCGATATTGATGTTTCCTTAATCTTTTTTCTCAGTACTACACCTGGAAATCAGAGCTCTCTGGGTCCATGCAAAAGAAGCACCCGAGCAGATAAAACCATGGCCTAAACTTTCAAATTATTTTCATATAGTTTGATTTAAAATAAAGGATTTCCAACTCTTTTGGTAGACAGTGGTTATTGAATGAACTCAAAGCTTTTCTCTTTCAGTTTATTTAATAACCAGTTCTACTCCTATAGGGATCTAAATAGCCTCCATTAACATGGGTGCAAATTTAATTCTGTGCTACTAGAAAACTCTCAGAATGTATTCTGATGATGTATTGTTAGTGGTTAATGTAGTCTTTGTCCTAAAATGTTAACGCCTTTACGCACACACACTCAGACCCCACAGCAGCATATGACCACTAAGAAAGATTCTATATCTAGTAAAGTGCTACTCAATAGACGTTTTTTTCTTTTCATATTTTTGTTTAAATTCTAGTACAGTACAATATTGGTTTCAGGAGTAGAATTCAGGGATTCATCACTTACATTCAACACCCAGTGCTCATTACAAGTGCCCTTCTTACGCCCATCACCCTTCTAGTCCGTCTCCCACCTACGTCCCTCCATCACCCCTCAGTTTGTTCTCTGTAGTTAAAAGTCTCTTATGGTTTGCCTCCCTCTCTCTTTTTTCTTTTCCCCATCTCATATGTTCATCTGTTTTGTTTCTTAAATTCCAAGACTTTGGACCTTCAGATATTAATTAAGAATGAGAGGGGGTGAATGAAATATGCCAAGAGAGTAGAGGGAACAGAAGTACAGAACCATGATGGTGAGAGGAGTTAGAGCATCTCAAGGGACTACGAAGGAGGAATCCTGGAGCAGTTGATTCCAAATCAAAGTAGAGGCTTGCCTGCTCATAAGGTTGCCAGATAATTTTATTAGCAAATAAAAATAGAGGACACTTGGTTAGATTTGAATTTCAGATGAATAATGAAAAACATTTAGTATACATATCGCAAGCAGTGTATGGGACATACTTACACTTTAGAAAATTGTTGTTTGTCTGAAACTTGAATTTAACTGGGTGTCCTGTACCCTTCCAGTCAGGGGCTAAGGGTGGTTATTACGGAGCTAGAACTGCCATGCAAATAGCCTTTAGGACCCGTGTGAGGCTCTGCAGTTCCTTATCTGGAGTGTGTCCCATTTATCTAAAATATAGCACTTACGCATACTGTTTATCTCTGTGACAGAACGTTCTTTGACAACCTATCAATGGCATTCTCACCACTGAGAAGGGAAGGGGAGAATAACATATATTGACTTTCTACTACATGCCAGGAATTAAGTAAGAATTACTTAATTACTTAATTCTTACAATCAAACTGAGAGTTTTTAGCTGTGTAGGTAAAGTCTGAAGCTTGGAGCTCTGACTTCTGTGTATTTGCCCAGCAAAATGGCAAAGTGGTGGTTCAGCCCAAGGTGGTTTGGTGCGAAAGCCCTATCTTTCCACCACATGTCACCTCAAGGTAGGTCTTTCCCTGGGAGATATGCCTCCGTGCCATGTTACAGTCAGCGGGTGAGCTTAGTGTAAAAATGGAGATTTTTAGCATTTGAGCTATTTATAAAAGATAGACCATAAAAACACCAATATAAATCTGGCTGACTTTTCAACATAAGAAATAGGCTAAGAAAATCAAATGACCTACAAGACAGAGAAGTACACGCCTCTGTGTCTCTCTCTCCTTCACCCCTCACATCCATTCTGTCTGCAAGGCCTCTAGCTTCTGCCACCAAAATATGTCTCAGATCACTTCTGAGGTGAGTTCTTTCATCGCCACTGCCACCACCCAAGTCCAGGCCACCATCTTCTCCTTGGAATCCCGCAAGAGTCTCCTTCATGGCTTCTCCATTTCGACTTCTGCCTCCTGCCTATCCGCACAGAAGCCGGTGTGGTATCTGAACCACTCAACTCGAGCTTTTCTGTGATTCCTTGCCCTCCCGGTGCACTTAGAGTAGAACCCAAACTCCTGAACAGCTGTCGCGACCCTTCTCTGCCTCGACCTCCTCTTGTTACTGTGCTCCTTGCGCACAGCGCTCTAGTTGGGCTGGCCTTTCCCGGTCTCTTTGCCTGTGCCCTTCCCTCCTCTGTGAACACATTCTCCCTTCCTGGGGCTGGCTCCTTCCCATTCTTTAGGTCTAGTGGAACCTCTCTATCCATGCTGTCTAATTTGGTAATGCCCTGCTTTATTTTTTAACACTGCTCTCTGGCCATTTCATTCATAGTACATATCTATTTTATAATTTATCAAATTTATATAGGTATTGGTTTATTTAGTTGTTTATCACCAGCTACTTCCAGTAGCTGACACCCAGTTGATAAATATCTGTTGAGAGAATGAATGAATGAATGAATGAATGAATGAATGAATGAATGAATGAAATCTGCTAGGGTTCCAGCCTTGACTCCATTACCAGATGTGAGATCTTAGACTAGTTACTTACCCACTCTAACCCTCAGTTACCTAATCCTTAAAATGGGTCTAACAGTACCTATCTCCCAGGATTGCCATTAGAATTAAATGATGTAATAGGCTAAAAGTCTTTTGTCACAGGCCTGCTGGTTAGAAACTTAAGTGTTCTTGAATTATTATTATTATTATCATTATTATCATTATTATTATTATTATCATCACTGTGGCACTTTCTTCAGGTCACATACCTTCTTGTCAAAATTTTAATGTTTTCAGTTATTACTTAACTTTGAGGTCCTCTGTTGCCTTTTGGAAAATGTAAATGTCACACACTGCCTTATCTTCATCATCTCGCTTCTACTGGTACCTTCCCTCTCCTGTGGTAAGTTTTTTAGATACACCAATTGCTGCCCAAACCCCCAAACTCTCTGAGTCCTCCTTGGTCTTATATAACTTCCTTCCTTCCTTTCTCTCTCTCTTCTGTCCTTTCTTTCTTGCCTTCCTCATTGCATCCCTCTTTCCCCTTCTTTTTCCTCTCCCTTCCTTCCTTCTTCCATGCCACACATAGGCTGATCGCTTCCCGTGTTCTTTTCTCTTGCATAAGTACTTAGAAATAGGTTATTGCATGTTCCTGTGTGTCATTCCTGTAAGTATGGTGTCCCCAGCCAAACAAAAGGACCCAAGACTATCTTAGCAGGTGCTCCTAAGCCCCTTTTCAAACTTTTAAGCTAGTGGGAAAACTATTTCTTTTATGATTCAAAATACTCAAGCATTATAACCCCCAGAGAGAGAGAGCGCATGCAAGCTTGCAAGCTCGAGAGTGCATGGAGGGTGGGGCAGAGGGAGAGAGAGAATCTTAAGCAGCCTGCACCCCCAGCTAGGGGCCCAGGCGGGGTTCGATCTCACTACCCCAAGACCATGACCTGAGCCAAAATTAAGAGTTGGATGCTTAACTGACTGCGCCACCCAGGTGCCTCCACCACCGCACCCCCCCCCCCCTTCTGAAACTTTATAAAACTGAATCCAGATTTTTTTCCCCCAAGATTTTATTTATTTATTTTAGAGAGTGAGCGCTTGAGCAGAGGGAGAGGGAGGCTGAGGGAATCTCCAGCAGACTCCATGCTGAGTGCAGAGCCCATCATGGGGCTCGATCCCACAACCCCGAGATCATGACCTGAGTCGAAACCAAGAGTCAGTCACTTAACTGACCAAGACACCCAGGTGCCCTGAATCCAGATTATTTTTTAAACTTGATTCTTTCTCATAATTAAAAAAGAGAGAGAGAGAGAGAGAGGGAGAGAAGCTTCATTCCTCTTTGAACACTGAAAATTCAATGTAGAATAAATAATTTCTAAGTAGAGTTATTCATATATTAGAATGTGGATAGTCTTAAGAATTTAATCTAAAATAAAAAGGCCAGCAACAAATAAAACATCCCTAAATTTTACATATTATCCAGTATGTGTATTAGCACTTTTCTCCTTTTTCTGGAAACGTATCGAAAGCATAGCATACATCCGTATCGCACACACTTACAGCCTCCCTCATGCTCGTCCCGCGTGGGGAATGTGCTACACAGAGCCTACGAGAGACTGCAGCTCTGGAATATAGGCCTTATCAGCCCTGTCCTCTTGCATCCATCAGACATTTATTCATTTATTTTTTTAAAGATTTTATTTATTTGAGAGATAGAGATTGAGAGAGAGAGAGAGAGAGCACAAGCAGGGAGAGCAGCAGGCAGAGGGAGAGGGAGAAGCAGACTCACTGCTGAGCAGGGAGGCTGCCATGGGGCTCCATCCCAGGACCCCGGAATCATGACATGAGCCAAAGACAGACACTTAACCGACTGAGCCACCAGATGCCCCTCCTTCAGACATTAAAATGAGCCACCTGCCAAGCCTGGAAACCAATCTTTGGGGCTATTTGTCCAGCTGTGACATCTGACACTGTGGTTAACTTGTTTGTTCTTGTGGCTGTTCCGTAGTCTTTTCAGATGAATGTTCTCTACCTTAGAAACGAGAGAACTGCCCAGCTGCCAACATGACTCATACTTATGTATGTTACAGCTTTGAATTACATGTACTGGCTGAGTAATTTACTGGCTGTTGATTGCTTGTTAAAAGAGTGAGTAACTGTATTTTGAGTGAACTGGAGGCCTAATTCTTTTTTAGAAACTTGATCCAAGAATGACTTCACCTGCCTTCACACAAATTTCCTATAAAAAACACATAGTTTTTTTCACAGTTCGACAGATATCAAGTATCTCCAATAAGCAATGCACTGTGCTAACCCATCAGTTGACAAAATACAGTCCTTGTCTTCAGGGGGCTCCCCATCTGCCCCTGGGGAAAAGGGAAAGAAATCCACAACATAAGAGTCATAGGAAAGGGGTGAGCAAAATGATGTAGTTCAGAGGGGGGAGGGGCACATCAAGTTACAGGAGTCCGAACAAGATTGAGGGAGGGGACACCAGGGCTGAAGCCTGGAGGATGAGTCGGGTCTTCCCAGGAAGAGTTATAGGTTAAGAAGACATGAAGGCAGGCAGTGACTAGGAAAAAAGCGAGTGGATCAGGAAGTATGTGTAGAGAAACTGGTAGGATAAGTAGGGTCATGTTTGGAAGACCACAGGGCCACACACAGAGTCTGCTGGTTGGTGGTCAGCAGAGAGCCTCCAAAGGTTACACAGAGAACCTTAGGGGACTATCAGACTGGTAAAGATGTCGAGAATGGATTAGGGGGTGGTGACCCGTTGGAGGGTTTAGTGGCTTAAGAGAAGGAGCTTCAGCGAAGGTTCAGGGACCAGAAAAAGGAGACTCAGTGTAAGAGAACAGAAGAGTTAGAATCAGTAGGCCTTGGCAGCTTGATGGAGTGGAAGGAGGAATCCAAGACAAATCCAGTGCTTGGAAGGGCGGTAACACAAAGAATGGAGCTGTTAACAGGAAAGGGCGGTTGGGATGGAGCAGGCGCAGTGACCTAAACCACCTCTCTGGCCAGCTTTAGACGAGTTCACGCGGAGCCCAGCAGCATGGGGAGCCTGCGTGTGGGGAAAGGTGGAATGATCTGTTTGTGAATATGTTAGATTTTCTTCAAATAAAGCTCCAGATTTTATTTCCCCTGCTGTGAACTAACTGCTGATGCAAATACATGGAAATTATTCTTGCCCTTTTTCTGCCCAAGGAGGCAGACAATCAGAGGTATATAATCCAGGCTATTTTGTTTCAAACAAATGAATTAAATATTTTGACTTGTTGAGCAAATTCATCTGCTTCTAATATTTAACCTTTCCTCCTACCTACACACCAATTGCATTTTTATTTTGTGGAAAGCTATCTTCGTTGCATTTACAAAGTGAAATAATAGATGTTAAAGTGCTCCAGAAATTCTAAGAGCTATGCAAATGTTAATATGATTAATTGTTAATAACTTTCTTAAGCTTGTCTGTGGGAAATTGAAGGGTTTTTTTAGAGATATTTTCCATGTACACTCATGCCTTATGTACCAGACAATTCTCTTCTTACCTGATATCAAAATATTCATGTTTATACTCTTATTTCAGGTGAATTGTGATCATGATCTTTTTTTAATCTTTTCTATTCATGTTAAAGGCTTTCTTTGATATCTTTGTTTAGAATATAGTGCTATAATTTATAAAACAGATGCTATTTTCAAAACGTTTAGTAGATATAGTATAGGGTTCCTTTTAAATTTCAGTTTCTACATATGACCCATAGGTTTCAGTTAGAGCTAACTAAAACTGAGCTGGTCATCCGAGGCTAAAACGAATTATTAGAATAATGTATAAACCCAATATACACGTATATATGTGAATCGTGTACATGCATATGGATTTCACCACTTTATCCCAATTTCTATTACCAGAATACATGGTGGACCCCATCCAAACTGCACTGGTCACAGTTACTAGCACGTGAGCCTCTTCTCTCACGAGGATGGCCCAAGATATGCCTCATTTTCCAAACTACAGTTTGGCAACCCTAAATCTAATCTGTAGGAAGCACATTTGAAATTGGTTTCAGATGACCCGTGATGGACATATTGCTTCTTTTTTATCCCCAAAGTATTACTTTCTAACTGGCTTGAAATTTTTTACTCCTAGAAGCCACTTTTTGTGAGTTCAGAGGTTTCCCAGATTAACTTTCAAAATAAATTGTGCTCTAATGCCCAGTTTCCCTTTTTCCTTTTCTTCTAAACACACACATAGGAAATCACACACATGCTCACACACACTTTGCACTTTGGAGTTTTCTCAATTGTGGTGGCCGAGCTGATTTTCGTTTGAAGTCCTGGCTGACAACAGGAAATATATTTAGCCAAAGTGGAATTATTACAGAGGTCAGGGGTAACTGAGGTTAGCCCAATTTCCACAGCAGTTGAGAAGGGTACCACGTTCATAAAGTGAGCCTACAAAAACTGGATATAGAGGAAATTCCCTCTAAGCCACCATGAGCAGAGTGGCAGCAAATCTGGAGTGGCGCCCTCTCCTTGATAGTATTCTGGGATAGCTCACTCCCCTTGGCGGAAACATTCTTCTCCTGCCGAGACCTCATTTGGTTGGTAAGGACCTTCCCATTCAGTAGTCATTTTCCAAGTTGCTCTTTTGAGAAGGGCCTTAGCTTCATTTCCCCTGCCCTTATCTGCCCCTGGTCCCCATCACTGGCATTACAAAAGCATAAGGTATGCCTGAGGAAAAATTATGAACTCAGGTGGTTTATTTTTGTTTTTTCAAGCCCTCCACCCCCAACCAGGAATTTAGAATAGGTTCCCTGCTGGCTACTTAGGGAAATATTTATAGAGGCACCACTAGATATCCCATAACATCCCACCCCAAAGGTAGACCATTTCAGGGAAAGGAAAGTCTTGACTCTTCCCCCACCCCCTTTAGGATAAGTTTCCCACCCATGAGGAGCACTGCCATGGAGGTTAAGGGATGGTTTTTATGCTCTCTTCTGCTAGAGCGTCTCAGTTTTGGAGCTAACAATTATTTCAGATGCGTAGTCCCTGTCCTCTGCTGCGAGGTTATCAATTCCTCCCCGGGGAGACCTCCAGACATAGACCCAGGCATGCCACGGTGCAATGTGGGTGTCGGAACACACGTCTCCCTAGGGGGTTGGCACGACCTGCTCTGGTAAAATAGCAGCTCAGATGAGTAGATGAAGCCAGGACCGTCAGATACAGCCTGTTTATTCCAATGTGTGTTTCCTCAATGCATATCGGCTCTTGTGTGTTTGGTGAATAAGAGAAATGGTATCAATTCCATGCAGAAGTGCTGAGGGTTCCTACATCTCGTCCTGCATGTGAATGTTTGGAAGTGGTCAAGGGCAAGGTTTCTCACAAAGTGACCCTAACAGTGTACTTATGAAGATATTAAGAGAAAAGCTGACAGTCTGGAGGAATACTTTTCTTTAGTTCAAGAAAGCGGGGGCTGGGGGGGTGTAGTGTCTTCTAGATGCACTAACTACACTTGCTACTATATTAAGCTGTCTGGGGAAGCTGCCAGTGCATCCAGAGAAGCTGAGAGGAAATGGATTGGTGAAGAAGGGTATCTCCGGATCAGACTTTTAATTTTGGCGAAGTTGCTCTGTATTAGAAGCAAATGTCCCCGGGGCCTACAGGAAGGAAAACAGAAGCCCCCGGGATTAAAGGCTGCAAAGACCCAGCCATTGCAATACTGGGTATTTACCCTAAAGATAGACGTAGTGAAGAGAAGGGCCATATGCACCCCAATGTTCATAGCAGCATTGTCCACAATAGCCAAATCGTGGAAGGAGCCGAGATGCCCTTCAACAGATGACTGGATTAAGAAGTTGTGGTCCATATATACAATGGAATATTACTCAGCTATTAGAAAGAACGAGTTCTCAACATTTGCTGCAACATGGACGGCACTGGAGGAGATAATGCTAAGTGAAATAAGTCAAGCAGAGAAAGACAATTATCATATGATTTCTCTCATCTATGGAACATAAGAACTAGGAGGATCGGTAGGGGAAGAAAGGGATAAAGAAAAGGGGGGTAATCAGAAGGGNTAAAAAAAATAAAAAAAGCTGCAAGGAATGGCCTATGAACATCAGTGGTGATTTTAGCTATACGGATTGATTTTGTTCTCCTCAGGGCTCTGGTCCCGATGTTCCCTGGGTTTGGATTGGTCTCGTCCTTTCCCTATTTTTCCTTTAAGTCCTACTTTCTTTTTTTAAATACATGATTTTGCAAAACAGAGGTTTATTGGGATAGGATCGATCGATCGATCGCTAGATCTCTATATGGCACTGTAGCAGAAGTGTCTGTATTGTATCCAAATGGTAGTCAAAGCCAAACTTGTGGACAGAGGCATAGTGTGACTGCAAAGCCATAATATAAGGTGTTTTCTACATTTAAGATGAATTATGTACATGAAACTGGTTAACCGTTAAGCCAAGCATGAACAAACAGTTAAGGAAGAGAAGAACCCTACCTTCTTTATTTATTCCAGAAGCCCTGCAGCCATCCTCGAAGTTAGTGCTCTGTAAGGGACTGCTCCTGTTAGGCCACACGCTCAGGAGAAACTCTGGCCAGTTTAGAGCCAGGTCTCACTACTGTCATGATAGGCTGTCAAAACCCAAGGTGACAGCCTCACCCTTTCCACATGGACACATACAGATACCTCTGGGATATCCGGTAGAAAGGATTAGTTTTGTAGAAAAGCAAAAGGTAGGATCTGGGAGAGATGGCAGTCTTTGAAAGTGGTTGCACTTTTAAAGGCCAGAGCCTTCCTTCCTTTTGACTGATTGAGTTTCAGGCTGACATCCACTCTGCAATGTGTGGGGCAGTTTTGACAGCTCCCCCGTGGTAGACACAAGTCCTTGGGGGAGAGCTGTAAAGCAGGATCATCAGTATCAAGGTTTTTTTCCATAGCAAGTATTATAGAAGAAGTAAGATGAATAATTTGTCGTACAACTTCTTGAGTGCACTTGTAAGTTACTTATCTTTGCTCACTTTAAGCTGAGAATGTAAAAAAAAATGCACTTGGTATGTTGCAAATAGAATTACTCTTATCATTCTCGCAACACGTAAGGTGAACATGCTAAAAAGTAAAAAGGTCAAGTGAATTGCGTGCATTAAAATTATGTTAAAATAGAGTTTGAGTTCAGTAATGTCTAGGAAATGGCCCATAGTTTTGCTCTCCTCTTCACAGGATCCCTGCAGCGAGATTCCACTCTCCAAAATGTAGTCAGTGTGTAGGAGGAAAAAATCACAGTTTTAATAGCCTAGTAACTAATTTTAGAATGAGCCATGCCATTTTAATCAAAAGGAAAATACCGCTCATTCTCCAGAATAGCGGGTCCCAGTGAGCAAATCAAACACCAGGATGAAGGGCTCTGGAGAACCATGTGAGAACCTGCACGGCATGTTCTTAGACCCTGGATGTGCACTACTGTTACTTTAAAGGAAGGAGTTGTGAAGTCGTCCCCAGAAGCAAATGTGAACAGCAGACCGCTGTGTTTCATCGTTTGTGAGGCAGGAGCTCCCTCCAGAGCCACACGGGCTGTGCCACAGGCCTGCTGGCGCGGGTCGCTCCCTAGAAGATGGGCAGCATGCCCTTTTTCTCTGAAGGACAGAACGGGAAAGGAGCGACGAAGGAAGACAGACAAACTTTCCTACAAGTTTTTGTTGAGGCGTGTGTGAAGCACAGCTCATTGGGGAAGTAGCATCAGGTAGTCAGTCTTACTTAAAATCAAGCGAAGAGGGGCGCCTGGGTGCCTCTGTCAGTGAAGTGGCTGCCTTCGGCTCAGGTCATGATCTCAGGGTCCTGGGATCAGCCCCAAGTCCAGCTCCCTGCTCAGTGGGTAGTCTGTGTCTGCCTCTGCCTCTGCCCCTCCCTTGCTCTCTCTCCCTCTTTCTCAAATAAATAAATCAATGGTTTAAGAAAATAAAATCAAGCAAAGAGTATCTTCTAGGCAGACAGTGAAACAGCCTAGATTGGGTTTGACTGCTTCGTAACCTTCTCTGGCTTCTGTCATGTTTGCTAGTCTCTGCCTGCACAGTCAGATGTTGGTCATTAGAGCTCAGGGCAGGACAGGTTGGAGTTAAGGGTGTGCTAGGGGACATATGCCATAGACCTAGAAAGACACAGAAGGGCAAGTTCCAGTCTGAGGGCATTTATTTATACTTTTTTATATAGTTCTTTGGGGAAATATTTCTCAGTTACTTTATTTTTTTAAAGATTTCATTTATTTATTTGACAGAGCACAAGCAGGCAGAGTGGCAGGCAGAAGCAGGCTTCCAGCTGAGCAGAGAGCCCAACATGGGGCTCGATCCCAGGACCCTGGGATCAGGACCTGAGCCGAAGGCAGATGCTTCACTGACTGAGCCACCCAGGCGCCCCCTTCTCAATTACTTTAAATGCAGTATAAGCTATGTTTACCACGTCCACGGAATTAGCTCTGTCATTGTGATGGTGCTTTGCTCCCCTATTTCTCTGATACAGCAGGTAATGAAGACAGAGGGTCCTCAGTAAATGACAGGACCAGTAGCATCATTGTCCATTTTATTGAGCACCTACTATATGTCTGGCAGTGTGCCAAGGGCGTTAATACACGATCTCCAATCTTTACAACCATATTGAAACAGTACATATTTTTTCCACTGTGTTTTTAGTACCTGAGGCTCAGAGAAGTAGGTAATTTGAAGGTCACATAACTTTAAGATGGTGGCCCTGGGATTCAAAATCTGGCTTCTAGAGCACGTTGCCTTGTTAGTGATGCTAGACTAATGGCCAAGGGGGTTATGTTACAGGACACTACAGTGTGTTTACTTTATGAAAAAGAAAAATGGAGAAAGTTAGGAAAAGGTAAAAGGCAAAGACATTTTTTTTTAAAGATTTTATTTATTTATTTATTTGAGAAAGAGTGACAAAGATAGAGCACCAGTAGGGAGGAGAGGGAAAAGTAGGCTCCCCGCTGAGCAGGGAGCCTGATGCGGGGTTCGATCCCAGTGACCCGAGCAGAAGGCAGATGCTTAACCGAATGAGCCACCCAGGTGCCCCGGGCAGTGACTTTTTATCTCGTTATTGCCCAATGTTTTTCCGCCAGTAAGACAGGGTTTCTCAGTCTCAGCACCATCACATTTTTTGTCGTGGGCGCCGTCCTGTGTAGAGTATGGTGTTTATCGGCATCTCTGTATTCTGCGCGCTAGATGCCAGGAGCCCACGCACCCCTGGCCCTGGTTGTTGTGACAGCAACAACAACAGATGTCTCCAGAGTTTGCCACATGTTTCAGGTAGGGCAGAATCTGCCCTGATGAAGAGTCACCGCACTAGGAAGTCAATCAAGGTCATGCTTCGGTGGGCAGGGGGAGGCTGGTGGTAATACAATGGAAAGAACGGAGATGGGATTTCTAGCATTTTGGAAAAGCAAAGCACAGATTGATTGAGCCGAATAAATAGGAAGACCTGATCCTTGGTAAAATGAAGTTAGTTATTAGAAGCGGAGGATTTTGTCATGGGTGTCAGGCTCCCTGGGGGCAGAGTATCAGTGGCATTACAGTAATCATTCATAGATAACACAGATATCTCTTTCACTTTGGTTCTGTGTAACAGATACTGGGGGTGCAATGCACAGAGCTGGCCTTTATTTATTCCACTACTGAGAAAACAAAAACCCAATCCTGCCTTTTGTTTAATCCCACATTTCAGTCAGTGGTGGCCACTGATGACATTTTCAAGATTGAGTACATTTTGTCTGAACTTATCCTAAGTTATTCAACCCATTCTTCTCTTGAATTATCTCTTATTTCTCTTCCACCCCCCTTTTTATTTTTTTATTTTTTTTAATTTTATTTTTTTTTAAAGATTTTATTTATTTATTTGACAGAGATAGAGACAGCCAGCGAGAGAGGGAACACAAGCAGGGGGAGTGGGAGAGGAAGAAGCAGGCTCATAGCGGAGGAGCCTGACGTGGGGCTTGATTCCATAACGCCAGGATCACGCCCTGAGCCGAAGGCAGACGCTTAACCGCTGTGCCACCCAGGCGCCCCACCCCCCCCCTTTTTAAATCTGGACAATTAATACTTGTTGGGAAGGGAAATTATTCTAAGTAATAAATATTGACAATGCTTATGTTATTAACCTGTGAAGATAATTTTATACATATTAGAACCATTGTAAGGCAGTGATATTTCAGTTATGTATCAGCAAGTATCAGAATGAATTAGATAAAGGTAAAACCTATAACAAAATATCTGTTTAGTGACTTGGCCTGTTCAGATTCTATGGACCAGCAGTTCTTCACCTTTTGGTCTCAGGCCCCCTTTAAATGTTTATAAATTATTAAGAGCCCCAAATTATTAGACTTCTTTTATGTGGGACATGTCTATCAAAATTTACCCTATTGAAATTAAAGCAGAAGTTTTTAATTATTCGGTTAATAGTAAACCCCTTACATGTTTACACATTTTATGAAAAATTAATTTTCCAAAATGATAAAGTATGGTAAGAGTAGAATTATTTTGCATTTTTACCAATTTCTTTAATGTTTGGCTTATAGAAGGTATCTAGAGTCCAATATCTATTTCTGCCCATATGTTGTTTTGGTTGAAATATATGAAGAAAATCTGGCCTCACACAGATATGTAGTTGGAAAAGAGGAGTATTTTTAATAGCCTTTTCAGATAATTGTGGGTATTCTTCCTTGATAACTGTGCCGAAACATAACCCATAGTAGTTTTTGAAGAGTGGTTCCAACGTAGAATCTAGAACCATACCAACGAGCCTCTAAGACTCTGTTGTTAGTCTGTCTTGCAGGTCAGTGAGTCTTTTCCCCCTGAATGATGTAACATCACCTGTTCATATCCTGAGTAATGCAGATCTTCCAAGTATTGACAGTTTCATTATATATGTATATCATCATCAGTTCTCATCAGGAAGGGTTTTAACTCCTGGAAAGCTGTCATAATTTCAAAATTCTAAGTTTTGCTTGAAAGAGCAAGTTTTATCATCAGAAACAAGTGACGTCAGCTGCTTTCCTTAAAGTGACAGTCTCCCTTCATCCACATTTGAGAAAATGCCAAATAACCAAAAATTTCATCCTTTGAAAAAAATTGGCTAGTTCCACTTGGAGCTCAATTATGCAGGTGCTTTTCCTCGCGACAACCATCATAATGGAGCAGAGGTCCTTTTTTGAATACTTCCCATTCCGTCTCACAGAATATCAAAAAGGCCTGTACTCAAGGGCAGGATTTAGTACAATTAATAAATCTTCATTAGGGAAGATTTACTGCTTCATCAAGGACATTCAGTGTAGATGGCATTGTTCTTGCTTTGAGAGTGTGACAGTGAGGGATACCATCAACACAAGTACCTTTTGGTGCTATTACCTTGATTTGTCCAAGGTCACAGCAGTTTTACCCACCATCAAGGTAAATATCAACACGGTGAAAAAGGTATTAAGCTCTTAATATCATGAAAATAATTTTGACCTAACCAAGCTCCTGAAAGGGTCTTGGGGATCCCAGGGACCTGTGGATCATACTTCGACCACCACTGTTACAGATATTTAGAATAAATTAGATAGATAATAAAAACGAGACTTCAGAAAAGAATTGTCATCTTCAGTTTTCCAGTTTGATCACTGACAAATTATAATGTTATAAAATTAAGTTAGAATGGTTATACCTGATTCATTGGTAATTTCACCAGATTCCATGGTTAGTGATGATTTAGATCATTAAGACGCTTACCTGATCCAAAATTTAATTGGACCCATTTTAATTAACTGATAAAGAAGAACTTTATATTACAAAAAGTGCTAGAACATCTGCAGAAGGGTAGATGACCTGAAAGTATGAGATCCTATCGCTAGACTAATTAATAGAATTGATGGATAAAGCAATACAAAAAAATGGCCAGCCTTAATAGCCCTGGGACAGAAATGTTTTTAAATGGTATGATGCAGCCAGCCTCCAAATTTACAGTAGTTTTTTCTTAGCATAATAATTTAAATGGTTCAGAAAGGGTCTTGCGGGAGTAAACAGGGTTTCAAACCCAAGGATTCAAGCTCAACAATTTATTGGCCGGGTATTTATTATACTAATATTTTTGTATCGGTCATCTTTGATATTTCAGGAATTCACAGCAGAGTGCCCAGAGGTTGTTTATATTTACTGAAGTCTAGAGCTAGAACTGGAATATCAATACATCATCCAAGAGACCAATAGTATTGACATGGCCATTTTTGATCAGACAATTCAGATAACCTAAGTTAGCTTCCAAACTGCTGGCTCCCTTGGGACATCTGCAAGGCTATTCCTTTCAAGACCTTCCTCTTTAGCAAATTACTAGACCCCCCAAATGCTATTTTATTGGTATTTTATCATATATGTTGTTTATATAGACAAAATAATTAAGTTATAAAGTTAAAATTAGTCTTAGGACCAAATTTTTAGTAAGGAAAATATAGCAACTTGGGGGGATGCTTTCATTTTTTTTTACTGCACCCCAGCCTTCTATTTTCAAAAGGAAATGATCTGTATAATACCAGAAGGCACTCATTATTTCTGTTCTAATGATTGTAAAACTAAACAGATATGAAATAAAATCAGGAAAAGCCAACTCAACAAGACAGTCGAATTAAGTCTTACATTTCCCATCAGTGTCCATTATAAAGTACATTGTGTGTGTACACACTTTGGTTGTTGATTCTCACGTCTCTATCTTCATTTAGTATGATGTCTTTGAGGAAACACTCCCCATAGTCCTGAGTCTCCATTTCTATATCTGTAAAAAGGCGTTTTCAGCGTGTTTAACTTGTTTAGCCACACTGTCCCCAGAATCCTTTCTTCAGATGACTCCCTTCATGACTCTGTGCATCTCCTTGAAACCCCAGGCTCCTTAATTCAGTTTGGAAACCACTAGACATCTTCCAAGGTCTCTTCCATCTGAAAATTACTTTTTTCTCTGTTTCTACATTTTCCCTTGGGTCTTCCACAATGTTTCTCTCGATACAAAAGCTGAACGGAACCAGCCAGCAAGCAGCTGGTGTGCAGCTGTTACCACTCTCGCTTAGCAGAGTGCTCTCTGTTCTGGCACTGCCGCCTCTTCCTGGAAGAGCTGAGAGCCTGGCAGCTTCTGGGCCAGTGCCAGGAGCGACAACTCTTCTTGGAAAGTAACAGTAGATGTGGTATCTATTAACTGAGCTATGCTGTATCCAAGCAGAGGCGAGCACTGCTTTGATTCCAGCACGCTAGCAATTTGCACCGTTTGGCAAAACTGGCCCTTGATGTCCAGCTCCTCGACGCTGTGCCCAACCTGGCAGAGAGAACATCAGACTGGCTGCCGGGATACCAGGCTCACCCTTCTTTGGTTTCCACAGGAGCAGGAAGGGGAGCAGAATGGATTAGCTGGAAGACAATCAGCCATTTTATATTGCCAAGTTCAACCGTGCTGGTGTCTCTCCGATAGACTCCTGCTGTGAGAGTGTCTCCTCTTGTTAATCATTGTGTGTGTCAGCTCCAGGGAGGGGAGGAGACCCATTCTGGCACATTGACCAAGAAGCGAAAGTCCCCGTTCTCCCGTTGGAGAGGCTGCTGCTGTTTGAATATTTGTCAGGTTCTTTCCCCATCCATCTCTACACATATAGCCACACTTTTTAGAACATAAAAAACTTTTTCTATAAGCTCATCGCTCCCTATACTTCTTCTGTACTTTATACTTCGGCCTCACCAGCCTTTTCTGTGTGATCTGAGGCTTGTGGCATGGTTAGCTCCCTGCTGGCTCCAACGAGTCGGCAAGGTTGTGCTGTTTCTGGCAGGTGTGATGGTGGGGTGGGCCCTTACTTCTCCTAGCCCTTCTCTCCAGCACACTCCCGTCCGTGGTTTCGCCTCGTCCATTGCCATCCTGCGTGCAGCCAGTTCTCTGCTTCCTCTCACGCCTCAGATGGCCCGGATGAACGGCCGATCACCACGGATGGGAGCCAGGTGCCCGAGATTGCACTTTCGAAGCCACATGACAACTTTCAAAGGGCATGGCTTGGACGCTTTAAGAACCTTACTCATAGTATATGAAGTATTTCACAGACTCAAAATTGTAGAGCTGAATGGAGCCAGAGAGGTCACTGATACTGTTTCCTCGTTTTGTGGATAAGGAACCAGAAGTCCACAACGTAAGCAATTACCCAGGACTGTGTGGCTGCCAGGGGTGCGTCCAAGTCTCTGGGATACTTCACCACACCAGGTAAAAGATCAGGAAAGTCTGTTTATGAGAGCAGTCCTTTTAAACCTGAGACATTTTTACAGTAGTAACATTTTTGACTTAGAAACAAAAGGCGAGAGTATGTTATCAATTTCAAAGTGACTCTCTTTGAATGGAGGCGTTTAAAATTCCAACTATTTGCAGCAAGGGTCTCTGCTTAAATCTATGTTGGAAGAAGCCATCAGAAGGAGAGAGCAGAAAGGCACCTGAGCGCGGGTCCGGACCAGAGGGGCAGTGTTAACGTTTGTGTAGTGCCTGTCCCTTAGATCATGCGCCCCCCCTGGCCCCTGAGCTCATTCATACCCAAATACCAAGGAGATACTCTGAAAGAACTTTTCACTAGCACGTCTGCAGAACTCTGGGACAACAGATTCCTACGCTTGAGGGTATGTCAAAGCCGGTAGCAGATCACCATCCAGTGGGTTCTGCAGCGACAGGAAGCTATGGCCTTGGCACAGATGGGCAAGTGTCTTCAACATGGTCCTGCCTTACACAGAAGCCGAGGCCCCTTTGCAGTAGGGCACACCCTCCCGCTCAGTGATCCTGAGCTAGAGGAAACAAGGGGTACTACGTGGTACCTGAGAGTAGTACTGAGTTCATGAGTGCACCCAGGGTACCTCTTGGGGATCCCACGCAGAGTTGAAAAGAACGATAACTAACATTTAGAGAGCCTTGCTTGCCTCTTCTAACAAATATGGATAAACTACTTGGCCCATAAAGGTATTGTGAGGATGAAATGTGATAAAGAACTTAAAAGCAGGGGCGCCTGGGTGGCACAGCGGTTAAGCGTCTGCCTTCGGCTCAGGGCGTGATCCCGGCGTTATGGGATCGAGCCCCACATCAGGCTCCTCTGCTATGAGCCTGCTTCTTCCTCTCCCACTCTCCCTGCTTGTGTTCCCTCTCTCTCTGGCTGTCTCTATCTCTGTCAAGTAAATAAATAAAATATTAAAAAAAAAAAAGAACTTAAAAGCATATAACACAATAGGTAACATGAGCTCTGTGGGCTGGAGGTCCCAGTGGTTGGAAGCCAGCCTTGTCCCTGGTGCGGTGCAGACAAAGCTACAGAAGCTGTCGCTCCTGTGTAGGTCTCTCCTCGTACCAGCTGTATGGCCTTCAGCCTCATCTTGGTCTTTCATCCCCCACATTCTCCTGCTTACGAGGAGGGGTAGTCCTAAAGACAGTGAGAAAGCATAAAGCGGGTCCTTAATGTCCTCACACCATAAAGAACTTGCTCAAAAGTACTGGGTGATTGAATCGATAATTGGCATCATTAAGAGAAGCGAAGAAAATATGAAGATGCATCAGGGCTGTAGAGTTTAGTATGTAAATATTTCATAATAAACACCATCATTTCTAAAAATATAATTGTTTGCTAATTTAACCCTATTTTTCTTTTAACTCTAAGCATCTCTTAATAGTGTAGACTGTCATTTCAGCAAGAGACCACACTGTCCTTTAAAGGGTAGGTTTGTCTGTGCAGCGGACTCATTTCTGCTCAGTGGTGAAGACCTCTCTCTCTCTCACTCTCTGTCTCTGTCCTGTTTCTCTTTCTTCTTTTGGCAGCTTCCTGTAATTTTCAGGGCACATTTTTTATATAAGGCATCCCTGAGTAGTTTACAGAATGTTCCTGACTTACCCTGGCTTTTTATGACCCTGGTTATAGTTAAATGGTTAAAGTCCTATTGTCTGAACTAATAATAGTTGTTTTCAAAGCATAAATTTCATTTTAATTGAGCGAACGTGATGGTCTCTGTCTCTTAAATCTTTCCAAGTTACTTTGAGCCACAGTGCAGCCCGCAACATTTGCCCATAAAACAGATTCATCCGCCCATCATGCTTCCCCTGCAGAGCGAGCAGTGCAGAGGGGTGACAAACTTCATAGCTGACTTTTTGTAGCTGTCCTTATTGGCGGAATTGAATTTCTGTCCATTGTATTTTGCTATGCAGTCGATCCTTGTTATCAAGGTAGCTGCGTTCCATCAAGTCACTGCGAGCACGCGGGGAGGAATACAGAACATTGCTCCTGGAGAAACGCAGGGCTGGTTCTTGTAAGCCTCCGCTGATCAATACATAAGCCGGATATATGTGTGTTTCTGTCCAAGAACACCCTATTTAGCATGTGTTGTTGACTCGTAACATTGAACTCATGGCCGGGGGCGCCAGAACTCGTGCCTGAAGGAAGAAATCGAACACCCGTATTTTCTCCAGAAGGCACAGCACTGCCTTCTCACACTTAGGAAAGCCAGACAGCCCTTGAGCGCCAAGCTTGGGAGCCATTTCAAACAGTGAGATCGCCAACAAAAAGCACAAAACTGAGGGGAAGATGGCCCTAAATAGACTATGAGAAGGACACTGTTTACGGTTGTCAGAGTAGAAACGGGAAGGCAGAGTATCCTCTTGCATCTGCCTGCAGGCAGCTCAAGTTGCAATTCATTTTTTTTTTTTTTTTTTTTTTTTTTTTTTTTTTTGCTGCTTTGTGCATGTTCTCAAATGACTGTAACAGTGTCCCCAGTATCAATTTGGGGGTTACAAATACATTTTAGGGAGTGCACAGGTTAACAAATACAGACTCCAGGATGAATAAGGATCTGTTGCATTTTTGTGTATTGGAATGTGGAGCTCAGGTTAATCACAGAAATATTTAGTATACAGTTAATGGACATAATGCCCAATACCCCATTATGGTAAGTGTGAATTGCAGGAACACTGAAAATGGTAATTCTAACAAACCAAGGATTTTTTACCTGTTAATTTATGCCAAAAAGAAAATACGATAATGGCTTTTAGAAAGGTCAAGACCAAAAAGTGTAGAATATTAAGTTTTTCCATTTAAAAAATGGAAATAAACTGGCCTAGTTGTTATAAATGTACCTCCATAATTAATCTTTCTTTTCTCCTCCCCACCCCTCCTTTCCTACCTCACTGTCACCTGCTTTACTACATCTTACTACTAAAATGGTCTTGGGCAGGAAGTTGGAATCCTGCCAGGATGTGCTCAACAGAGGCTGCTGCCGGCAGGGGCAATGAAACACTGGAGGTTTGCTTCACTGTTCGGAATATTTATTAGATTCAGTGATGGAATCGTCTCTGTTGATTAGCACACCTAATCTGAATTTCAGAGGCATTGATGACTGTTTAATGTGAAAGTATCTTGCTCCCAGGCCCCAAGTGCATCACTTTACCTAAATGGTTAGATGCTGCAGTGAATCTGTTTAATTTCCCATAACTAGCCTAGACTTTTATCAGGAATACTTGTTAATTTTAGATTTTATCTCCCCTCCTCAAGAGAAGTGATTTACGTTCTTTCCAGGCAGCACATAAATAAAAGAACTTCACACCTGTTACTTCAGTCCTGGTCTCAAGAGAAGCAAACAGCAGACTCTACTAGACCGTAGCCACAAAGTCCAATTATAATAATGGCAGGAGAAGAAATGGGGCTTTTGGGGATCAGAAGTTGCGGGCATGATGCTGGGAGAGTTCACATACTCCTGGGTTCCAGTAAAATGAGAGACCTCATCTCACAGCTGATTGTGGGGAAGTTGTTTACAAAAGTCCTCTGAATAAAAGAGCAAGACAATACAAATGTGTGCATACTTCTAGAATCTGAACGTATAAACGCTAATAAAATGTGCTTTGACGGATAGTCACTAGTTTTAACAATCGTGCAGAGGTACAGAGCTACCATTGTTCCCAAAAGGAAATGATATGGATACTTTCCTAGAGAAATTTTTAAAAATTAAAGTGGGAGTATTTTGGAGGTAAATAGAAGCATACTTATTTTTCCCTTGAAATTGTGACACTGACCCGTACAGTTAGTCACCTGTCCTCCCCAGCATAAAGCTGTAATAGATTGGTATCAGCTTCAGGGGCGCCTGGGTGGCACAGCGGTTAAGCGTCTGCCTTCGGCTCAGGGCGTGATCCTGGCGTTATGGGATCGAGCCCCACATCAGACTCCTCTGCTGTGAGCCTGCTTCTTCCTCTCCCACTCCCCCTGCCTGTGTTCCCTCTCTCACTGGCTGTCTCTACCTCTGTCGAATAAATAAATAAAATCTTTAAAAAAAAAATAGATTGGTATCAGCTTCAAAAAAGACTTTAGGTGTGAAGAGATTCAATTAAATGGCTCCTGTGAGGTCTTGAGTTTATCAACTTGAAAAAAAATGCTTTTTATTTTGGTGACAAGTGTCTCATGAATAAAAATTTCAGGGGAGAAATGGTGTTCTGCGTTCTGGTATCTCAGGTAATGAGGAAGCTTCCGAGGAAACTTCCTTTCCTTCCTGAAGGCTTTAGTATAAAAGATGGCCATGGCGGCCGGCACTCTGCTGGTAGCCTGGGGCCGCCAGACATAAGCCAGTGGGCAGCAAATAGCACAGCGGTAAGCAGGACCCTCGCGGAGCGGAGGGACTAAAAAGTCAGTTCATGTATGAAAACACTACAGTTCTTTAGATTACTCTGAAGTGATGTCCACTCATAGCTCTCTGTGAAGGGCTTTTTTCCTCTTGAGAAACATAATTGTGGACATCCCTGAATCGCTTCAGAACACTGAGAAGTTCTAAGGCTTTTGGTAGATTTTAAAGAGGTATAATTCTTCCACCACATGAAATACTTTGTTTTTGAAATGGTGATAATTAAACATACTTAGTGATATTTGAAACATTATATTGGAACTCAGAACTGGTTTTCCCGTTTGGATTTATAAACTTCCAAAAGTTGGCAGCTAGCCCTCATAAAAGATTGCTTCCAACAGAGCTCTTATATCTTTGTTTGTGTTTTCCTTTCCCACTTCAGCACATTTGTCTTTTCTTCTAGCTGCTCTAGCACTCTGAGCAACAGTCGTCTACTTAGCAACTCTGTTCTGAGGGGGCTTTTTCCCATCCTGACAGGATGGCTTTATAATCAGATGGAATTAAGTGGAGTAACCAGCTTGTATCAGGAAGGAAAAGACTGGAAGAAATGAAATGCAGAGGCCCCTTAAGTATGATTTGCAGGTCCCTCAAATATCCTCTTATTGAATCCAAATGCGAAGGGGTATAAATCGTAATGTTTTTTAAAAATGTGCCCTCGCTTCTTGGAAGAGATGCGTTCCGCCCAGCCATCTAGGAAGCGAATGCCGAAGTTTGGTCTAATTCCCTCGCTAAGGTAAAGCTCTAGTGCCAGGGAAAGCCCTAATGTGATGGTTTAATAAGAAAAGAGTTAGGATAGACCTCTTGCCCCGGGCGTTCCTGATTATGAAGCTGCCCAGTAACGTTCTTTTCACTTGTAGTCGTCTGAAGTAGCAATTTTAAAGGTTTCAGAAGAGGAAAGCATATGCTTTAAAGAAAATATAAAGGAAGAAAATAAGAATCCCCTACCACCAGGTTGGAATTTTTTTTTTTTAAACAAAGATATTCCACTCCATGGATGACCAGAATTTATGTCCCCAGTCCTTCATCTGGGGACATTTGGGTTGTTTCCAATTTCTCACCATTATAAACGAGGCTGCGATGAACAAGCTTGTGGCCCCATCATCGTGTCCACTTTGATGACTTCAGGAGATTTCTTGGTGGAATCATTAGATCAAAGGATTAATAACTGTTTCCTTTTACTTGGTAGTGTTTTTTCGACTCTGGGGTCTCCTCTCCACTGTCTGCTGTATCCCTGGTCTTCACTGCTCTGCCAGCCTCCGCCTCACACAGAACGGATTTGTTTTGTTTTGTTTTGATAATTGGCTTCCCTCGTACGTGGCCTATCCATAGACCTACGAGAAACACAGGGGCTCTGAGGGGAGACGGTAACACGGTGATCGTACACTGTCTCCAGATGACGACTGACTGTACGTCACTTGAGTGCTCACATGTGTTCAGTTCTTGGGTTTCCTGCTAGATTTTAATGTGCTAGAATGTTTTCCAAAATTGTGGTTTGAGGTTTCCTGTCCTCTGTCTTCTTCAGATGGGGAGTTAGCAAACCCTTTCAGTTCTTGCCTTATAAATTCCATCTCCTTTTTGAGCCATAAACCTTTTGATAACGAACTTCAACTCACTTTGGGGGACTCATTAGCCTCCCAAGAGAGGATGTGATTTTCTGGGAAAATTACCATGATGCAAAGATGTAAGAGAGAGGTAAAGATAATTCAGTTAATGCAGGAAAAGAGGTAGACTGCTTTAATGATTTCTTGAAATAGTATTACCAGATTTCTTCACCACAGTATTTATTAAACATCTCATATGTGTCAATTATATTACATGCTAAATGAACAACCTGGCTTCCTAATACCTTAAACAAGATAAATTACTAAACAGTTAATATATTCTTGTTAGCCCCAGAAATTGCCTGCTCTGTGAATTAATAAATATTAACTGTTGTACATTATGTACTCTCTTCCACATCTGTAATCATAGTTTTATGGTTGGGAGCCTTTAAAAAATGATCTAATGCATTTCCTCATTTTGCTGTAGGAGCATCCGTCAGTGTTTAAGACTTCCATAAGTAAATATTATACAGCCTATATTGATAACTCCCTCGATATCTCACACCTCTTTGTTGGGGAATTATTTACTAACTCCAGCCTAAAGTTACCATGCTACCGCTGTAAGCTTACGTCTCTTTTGTCATTAGCAGCGTTGAAACTTGCTCTTAGAAGTACGAGCCCTGCATATGGTCGATGTGATTTCCTTCTTGTAATGAGAGTAGAGCAGACACATGCTCACTCACGGAGTGATGAAACATGGAAGAGGAGATGACTCAATAAACATTTTAAAGAATGTTTGCAAAGTGTGATTTTCAAATCTGTGTTGAACTGAAATTCCCAACTTAGTCTCTGCACAACTGTTTTTACTAACTTGTGTTTTGGTAGAATGCCATTGGTCTCCATTGACAGTCTTCATGAATAACAGCCCAGTGAAACTCACTGCTGCATTTGCCATAAGGAGGACCTCTAGGGGGAAAAAAAATCCCATCTGGTCCTCACACCAAGATTATTGTACTTCTTCTGAACCACTGGTTTGTTAAACACAGATCAGACCAGGTTTCCATACGAGGCAATTCAAGCCAAACTGTGGCCTCCCCATTAAGAAGTAGGGGCTTCAGGGCACCCAAGGCTGCCATGTTGCCTAACTCAGGGCAATGCTATTTGGACTATATTCTTTGTGACCGTACCTCAGAATGGTGCCCACAGAAGCCCTTGGGCCTGCTGGTATGTACTTTTAACACCTCATTCTTGATTCCTCCTTTTTTTCCTCATTCTTTCTTTATCCATCTTCTCCCCCTCCTATTTTGAATTTTCATAACATTGTCGCATTATCTGGGCGTGTGTAAGCCACCCAGAGTCCTTTGTGGAAAGAGGTGCCGCAGAAATTGATCGGTGCAAACCTGCATTCATACTGTTAGTGTCATTATCCACACCGTGGCATCTTGCTCGATCCTTACCCCCGTTAGTGGTGGTTGTTTCGGCTCGAACATATTGGTTTTTGATAAGCTGGTGCCTCTGTAAAATCAGAATATGGCATGTAAGCTCCTATTTGAAATGGGAGTCCAATATAGCTATAAACATATGGCTCACACTGTGAAGTGTTCATTTTCCCTTCCCAGGGAGTTTTGAAGAAATGCACATGAACATATGTCCAGTCATAGGATTCCCTGCCAGGTTTTTTCTTAAATTATGGCTTGACATTTTAGGTCATTAAGTGGACACATCTGTCTGCATATGTTTTCCTTTAAAAAAAAAAAAACACATTGGAAGACATTTATCCAGTTACATAGCTCAGCATTCGTACTTTGCCCTGGTGTATTATTTAGTATTCTCAACCCCTAAAATCAGGCAGAAATCGACAGAACTCTGAGCAGTCGTCCTGTTAGTGGCCGTGTAGTCCTTGGGTATTGAGTGAAAGCCAGGAATTCATTTCCTTTTTTTTTAAGGCATGTATTGTGTAATTCTTAGTAAATCTTTCGTTTAAAGGAAAGAACCTTGAAGGTAGAGTCAAGTGATTCGTTTTTAAATCGCACCTCCATGACTAACGGTGATTTTGAGCAAATCATAGAGCCTAATAGAGCCTCAATCCCCTGATGTAGAAAATGAATAAAACGAATGCCTGTCCCACCTACTCCAGAGCGCTCCTGTGCAGCTCCGAGGAGATAAAGCGTGTAGAAGTGCTTTGGAAACTTTAACAGCTGTTAGAACTGTGTTTTCCCAGTCTGGGATGAAATGAGATCACAGTAACTAATAGCAAAAACACTATTTATTTGGCTCAGATACTGTCCGTTCTGCTAGAATTTTACCTCCTTCAGATTCTTCCCACCTGGATCTGGGAGTCAGCTGGGATTGTTGAACACATGCTTGGGAATGAATCTTGGGTTCCTCAGGGGCATTCGAGTTCCTTCTCTGTGGCTCACTGAGTGGAGGGGTTTTCACTGTTCCTCACAAGGTAGTCCTCACCAACTCCTTGGCCTGAGCCCTTGATGCCACTCGTGTCTTCCCCAAAGGAACATAGGTCATCCCTGTGTAACCACTCCTCACACCTGTCAACCCTGAAGTTCTCTCCTACGTCACTTCTCAGAGTATCTCAAAATGGAGAAAACGCCCTTCACACCTGGGTGGTTTGTCAGGACACTGAAGGAGGATGGCTGGGAGGGAGGTGTTCTCGAAAGCCCGACTTGGAGGTTTCTGTCCCAGACTCTGTACACATCATCTAAGGTTGCCGCAGAGACCGCGAGCTGGGGGGCCCAAAGATGCCGTCAGCTTTAGGAAGCCTCCAGCTGTGTTGGAGCTGTGAGCTCTACCCAGACTGTGGCTGTGCTTTGAAGATCGTTGGCAGGTGAGCTGCCATGGCTGATGACTAGACAGCTGTCTCCCACTCACTGGCGGGGGGCGGGGGATGCCAGGGAGCTGGCTACCTCGGAGAAGGTGGAGAGAATGGAAATCAATACAGATAGATACATGCTTTTCGGGGAGCCCTGGGTGACAGGAGGCCACAGGTGGTCTGGGCAGAGAGGGAATGGGCCTGCTCTTTGTTACGTAAACCACACAAAGCCGTGGTCTTCACTAGCTCTTATGGTGGCTTCTTGCCTTAGGAATCAGCTGTCTTGAGCTAAAGGGTTTCTGGTCCTTGTTAGTCTGCTCTGCCAAGAATGTCCCCCCTTCCTCTAATACATTACTCGTTTGGACATGAAGTAAACTCGTGCACCTCAGCTCTGCCTCGGAAAACGAAATCCAGCCCAGAACTGGGGGCACTTGTCCTAGAACCTGGCGCTCATAGCAAGCATGTGTGTTTTATTTACATCGAGCTGATTGGGAGGCTGGACCTGGTGGGGACTGGGGGTGTGACAAGCTGAAGCAACCTGTTCTGCTGCCGCTTACACGGTGCTGGGTCCCTCTCTCCAGCTGCGGCACCGTACGCCATGCTCCAGAACAAGGATGGCAGAGCTCTGTTTTCTCATACCTAGTTTAATTCCGAAGGGTGGTATGCTTGAAAAACTTTTGTAGACCCAACCATTAATTCTGTGTTTATTGATTTTGACTTTTAACCACAATAGAGCAGAAGCTAAAGGTTTATTATTCTCTTTTTCACTGATATTTAATTCATTAATGAAGAGACTGGGTGGTAGTCTTTGATACAGTACAACACTGAGAGGAAGAGTACTCCTACAAAAGTTTTTGAGATCAAATCAACCAATGTGTATTGGGTATTAATATAATACAGGAAAATTCTGTTTTGGCTAAGAGCAGGACTTCTGACAATCAGCTATGCTGACATTTTCATCTTGTGGATGGTGAAGGGAGAATGAGTTCTGTTGTACACTTAATTTTGACCTTCAAGGGAAGACTGGCTAGTAAGAGGAATTGATGAGAACATTGAGGAAAAAGAACTAAATCATCTTAGAGTTTCTAATAATCAAGGAAAGGAGTATAAACTCTTGAAGACATCGAGGTAGAATTTTGATAAAATCATTAAATTAAAAAAAAAACTTCAATTTTCTCATGCCTAGTAAAAAATCTCTTACCAAGAAGGAAATAGTCTGCAGGGGGATGAGAACAGAGGAGCCAAAGAAACCCTGTGATCATTGTACCCCCAGCTGTCCATGAGAGAGGGGACCTGAGTCCGCCAATTCAAATTTACTCTGTTCCACAAACCCTATTGCGGACGAAGATGCACAGAGCTGTTAAAACCAGTAAGACTGTCAAGATTCCACGTGCGCCAAGCAACATCCCTATTGTCATCAGAATTTGTAGGTAGGTTTTCTAGTGATGACTAGGGTACGTGAAAATTTGTGTGTTATTTTTTTTCCCCCATCAGTTTAATATATCAGCCTCCTATTTGGTTAGCTTGTATAATTCTCTTAAGCTCAAAATTGTGCATTCATAAAAATTATTTTTAGGACCTACCAAATAATACTGGCCTCTGGTAAGGCCACTCTAGCTCATCTTTTTATAACTTCAGTGGTGATCATTGAAGAACATCTCCAGTAATCTCAAATTTTAAGAGATAGATTGATTGATTAAATGATAGTGAAAATCTCTAGGTTTAATTCTGTGAAGCTGTATACATAATGAAGTAAAGTTTACCAAAATATCAAGAGGCTTATGTTAAATGTGGATTATTTGCCAGGAAGGATTCTACTCAACTAGCTTAAGCTAAAAAAAAAAAAAAAAAAAAAAAAAAAAAAAAAAAAAAGGAAGTGGGGGGTGGCAAGCAATTAATTGAAAGGATGTAGGAGTATCTCATGAAACCTAAGGTCAGGAAATGAAAAGTTGAGAACCAAAGTCATATGCTCTTTCTTTCTGTAGTTTGTAGAGTCTCATGTCTACTTCTCTCTTTGTCTGCTTCTCCATGAAAACAGCTGCCCAGCCCATGCCTCACAAGATCATTCAAGAACTTAACGGAAACCAACTAGAATCTCAGAAGCTCGAAGTTCAGGGACGGTGCCTTTGGCCGCTTGAGCAAATGTTCGCTGCTAGGCCCGGATGACTTCTACTCAGTAGCTGTTATTTAGGGAGACTCTTAGAGAAGTGGACCTTGGGCAGGACTGTAAGTGCTGGGCAGCTTTCAGAGAAGGAGGAGACATACATTCCACACATGCATCCCCAGCGGTGTCTGCCAAAGATAATCAAAGAAAAATCATCTTAAAAATCTCTTTGGAGTAAAATAAAGAAAAAAAACAAAGAGCAGGCAGATTATTAGAGCATATTATGTGGTTTTACATATGAGAAAAAAACAGACGTGCATACTCTTTTGTTTCTTAGACGTAGGAGTGATCTCCATGTTGGAAGTGTTATAACAACATGTTAAAGAGGGAATTAGGGGCGCCTGGGTAGCGCAGTCATTAAGCGTCTGCCTTCAGCTCAGGGCGTGATCCCGGCGTTCCGGGATCGAGTCCCACATCGGGCTCCTCCACTGGGAGCCTGCTTCTTCCTCACCCACTCCCCTACTGTGTACCCGCTCTCGCTGGCTGTCTCTGTGTCACATAAATAAAATAAAATCTTAAAAAAAAATAAAATAAAGAGGGAATTAAATTCCAATATAATAAGCATGGAATAAGGAAGCACCTAAGTACATTAGATTGTTGAGGCTTTTATAGCCTCTTATAGGGGCACCCGGTGGCTCAGTTGGTTAAGAATCCGACTCTTGATTTGGGCTCAGGTCATAATCTCAGGGTGGTGGGATCTAGCCTGTGTAGGACTCCACATTCAATGGGGAGTCTGCTTGATATTCTCTCTCCCTCTCCCTCTGCCCCTTCCCCCACTCACTTGCGTGCTCTCTCTCTCTAAAATATATCTTTAATAAATAAATAAATAAGCCTCTTATAGCACCAGTACAGAGCACCTTAGCAAATGAGGTTGAGAGGAAGTGCTGTCAATAACCCAGAGGTATTGTGCAGAAGTAGAGAGTCTGTAGGAAGCCGGAGGTGGGAAAATAGTGCCTTACATTTTCCAAAGAGGAGAGAGAAAGTTTGATTCTGAAAACTTGATGCTGATGTACTACTGTTAAGATCCTAGGAAAGGTCACTTATCTATACTTAAAAAGTAACCTTCCCTAGGTACTGGCTTGGGTCTATGAAGAAGAGTCAAGCTGACTAGTAACTATATCTTTAAAAAAATAAATAAATAAAGAGTTTACCCTAACAGACCAGGAGACTGTGTGATACCTAATTCATCTTGATTTAGCTGGATATCTGAATGAGATTTTCAGATACCTGTGGACTAGATAGAGAAACGTAGTATGAAAGATGGTGCTGTTAGGTGAAACTGATGAGTGGAGTGATAGCAGCCTCTCAAGGATTACACATAGCTTTCAAGCACTGTACTTGACCTTCTCATATTCGTCCATATAAACAGTGGACACAGAGCTAGAAATCATACTAATCCAGTCTTCAACACAGAAAACTAGGAGAGATGGTTATATACACCAGTTGACAACATCATCAAAGAGCAGAACCTGCTGGAACATGCACCCAAGCCAAAAATGTAAAATGCAATAGGTGTAAACACAGTATTTTATGCGGAGTTCAACTGCAGAAACACAGAACAAAAAACACTAGGCTTAACGCTAATTAGGGGAGCTAAGTTGTAGGGGTTCGTGAGCTAGCAGTATGATACAGTTGCAGAAAATACATCCAGTGCCAATGTAATTTTAAATTGTATTTGTAAAGGAAATGTCTCCAGATTAAGGGCTGTAATACCTTGTCTTTATGTTAGCGAGTCCACATCTGGATTGTAGCTTTTCTGGGAAAGACATTCAGAGAATGGTGATCAGGAAGCTTGATTTATAAATTTCTTTGACGCTTAGGTATTTCTATGTGTAGTGAACTGTAAGGAATAAAATCTACCATAGCGTGTTCTCAAGGAGCCTACTACTTTGTGTCAGCCAATCAAAGTGCATAGAACCTAAATACTCGGGTAAAATCTACCCCCCCACCCCCGCCCCAGTCTGTTGAGCTTGAGTGATTTGGTTTAACAGTGATAATTCTCCTTTCGTTGAAAATGTATATTGGTTTCTGAATGCTAAGTTAAATTTTATATTCTGCATTACTAATTTATTCAGCCATTGGGTGTCAGCACTGTTTCACGTAAATCATAAGCAATTTTCTACTTTTATCATGGGAATGAGCAAAAAGGGTTTTAGATGGAGACAGGAAAGATTCCAAATTTATTTAAAAATAAAAGTAGATAGTTAAAAAAAAAAAAAAGGTATTCCCCAAATTGAGGACTTGTTTCCCATGCCTAAAAAAAGCGTGCACATGCGTGTGTGGACACACACACATACACACTACCATAGATTAATGATAGTGTATATGGATTGCAGGGGTTGGCAGCCTAAAAATGTTATGTTTTCCATAGTCTGTTGAATTAGATATTATTTATTGATAAAGTCTAAATACAACAAGGCCATATACCAAGCTACAGATCTTAAAAACATAGCTGGTACAGAGAGAATACAAGTAAATTATACATAGACATTTCCTTTTTGGTTTTGAGATCTACTTTTTAAGTCATAGAAAAGTCACCATGAGGATTTTTATTCCCATCCTTTCTTCTGATCCCCAGCACCTGGCCCTCATGGCCACTACGAGAATACTCAGTTAAACAACTTTAAGGATAACTGTAGCTTTTTAATCATTGCAAACCTGTGATCTGAATGTGAATATTTACAACCTTGATTTGTCCTTGACATTAGAGGACGTATGAGCTCTCTTGGAAAATGAAGTGTCAGAGAGCAGAAATTAGTCAAAAGTCAAAAACACATCCATTTAAATGTGGCATTCTTGGTTCCGCTGACCCTCCTCTTCATTCGAACTTATTATAAACTTTACATCAGTAAAGTGAGAGAAATGATGCAAAATGGGGATTTTACCTCCATACCTTGGGTGCATCTTTCAATACTAAGGCTTATGTATCTTAGGAGCTCATTTCTGTATACTCCACCCACCGGACTCATCTCACAGTGGAAGATCGGAGAAGCTGCCCCAGAGCTAACCTTTCTCGTAAACCTGCATTCAGGCTGATGGTGGCAAATGGAAGCTAGTAATTAAAGGGAACCCAGTCTGCATTGGCGTAAAGGTCTCCTCTGAGCTAGTGTCCACTCAGCCTGAAGTTCAAACTCCCTCTCTGGGCTGTTTCTTCTCCACGGTGTCTCGTCTCTTCTCTTCCTTTCTTCTGTCATATTCAGGTGATAGGAGGGTCTTGCATTCTTGAGGTATTGTGGGCAGTTCTGGACCATTTACCCTCCATCTCTGCTGCCACCTCCTGTCTTCTCAGGTGTATCGACCTCTTTTCATTTGCTGCTGAAGGAACTCCTGCTGCAGGAACTTCTGGTCAATTCTCCTGCTGCCCTTGGAACAGATGATCCCTTCTCACACCTGCCCCACTCCGGGGATTCCTCTCCACTTTGGCTTTCAATGATACTGTGGATCCTGTGAACCCTGAGAGCCAGTCCCTGGCTTAAGCCTTCTCCCCCAGAGCTTTGCTGCAAATCATCTTACCCCTTACCATGGTGACTCCTGGCAGGCCCTTAGATCTTAGCGCTTATCTACTTTCTGTGTTCCCACTGAAAGCATGTGGAAATACTAGGCTCTCTGGTTCCATCTTAGAGCCAAGGGAGACTGCAAAGAAGAGGTGGGAAAGGGAATTGTCCTTAACCCTCTCTGCCTAAGTACACCTCAACATTATTTCTGTTCGTGCTACAGCCACACCTTGTTGGGTGATCTCCTGCTCAAGTTCAGAACTGGAGGCCAGGCATGCGTCCCTTCCTCTATCTGCTTTCATTCCCATCTTGTTCCCTCTAGATTTTCTACCCTCCCCACTAGAAATGCTTTTCCTTCCTCTTTCTGTGGGAAAGGAATGTCCCCTCTTCCACCTGCCATATAGGTTTGTTCTTGAGGGTACCTCAAAATAGAAGGGTTGTAGGAAGGAGGGTGGACATTACTGAGAAAAGAGAATGCATCAAGAGCTCTTCCAAAAATATCCCCAGAGCAATTCAATAAATATTTATGGAGCAGCTATTATGTGCTAGATTATGGTGAGCAAAACAGCTGAGACGCCTGTCCTTAATGAGCATACAGCCTTGAGCATTCTACAGCAAAGATGCCTACACAAGGTCATCGAGATGGATGCATAAGGATGATCATTGTGACATTATTTTTAGAGTCAACTGAAATGTCCATCAATAAGGAAATGGTTAAGTAAATTATGGACCAGCCGTACTGTGGAATATTATGCAATAGTTGAAAAGAGATAATAAGATAAATCTGTACATACTCACGTGGAAGTAGAATTTATACATACTCATCTGAATATATGTTGTGTAGATACATACATGCATTTATATGTCTGCATGAAAATAAAAAATTTTAAAAATACACAGCCAGCTATTAATGATTTCCCCTAAGAGGTGAGATCTGACATAGATGGAGAGAGGTAAAGAAGGGAACTTTCCCCTTGATAAACTTCTATATTGTACAAGTTGTATATTGCTTTTGTCATTTTTGAGACAAACAGCAAAAATATACAGCAAGAGTTGTAACTGGCACACAATCTAATTTACATCTTTGGAGTTATTTCCAAACTGTACATAGGCAGGAGGGGATGAAAAGGTGAGACAACACACTCTATTCCAGCTCTCCTGTCCCCTTGTCCTGGGGAAGAAGGCCAGGTAGCATGCACAGAGCTTTAAACTGTCTCCCCAGGACAGTGATGGTGTCCCTCAATGTACGCTGTCTCCTGTCTTCACTCTACCTCTCCCCCCTCCCCTTCAGTCCCTCTGTGTTTTCAGCTCCTTTCCCTCCCATTCAAAGCCCCTGTCTGCTTTTTCCCCAGGTTGTCATCTTTTTTAAAAAGATTGTATGTATTTATTTATTTTAAAGAGGCGGGGGAGAGAGCAAGTGCGAGCAGGGGGAGGGGCAGAAGGAGAGGGAGAGAGAGTCTGAAGCAGACTGTGCGCTGAGCACGGAGCCCGACACGGGGCTCAATCCCACGACCCTAAGACCCCCACCTGAACTGAAATCAAGAGTTGGATGCTTAGCTGACTGAAACACCCTGGCGTTCCCCAGGTTGTCATCTTTTGTCTTAGAAATCAACAAGTCCCAGATGTCCTCCCATGTCTTAAACATTTTCATCACCTTGGTGTCTATTATAAATCAAAATTGCTGTCTGTGCCCTCTGGTTCTGCTGCTTTAAGCCCGGTGGTTATACGCAAAGAAGGAACGCCTGACCCTTCATCAGGATCGCAGTTTGTTTTGGGGGACTGTTACCCCTTCCCATCTAAAGTTACCTAGGGGGCGCCGGGGGCTCAGTCAGTTCAGGAGCTGCCTTCAGCTCAGGTCATGATCCTGGGGTCCTGGATCTAGCCGCATCAGGGCTCCCAGCTCAGCAGGGAGTCTGCTTCTCCCTCTGCCCCTCCCCCCTGCTTGTGCGCTCATGCGCTCTCTCTCTCTCTCTCTAATAAATAAATAAAATCTTTTTTAAAAATTAAATTAGGGGCGCCTGGGTAGCGCAGTCGTTGAGGCGGCTGCCTTCGGCTCAGGGCGTGGTCCCGGGGTTCCGGGATCGAGTCCCACATCGGGCTCCTCGGCTGGGAGCCTGCTTCTTCCTCTCCCTCTCCCCTGCTGTGTTCCCTCTCTCGCTGGCTGTCTCTCTGTCACATAAATGAATAAAATCTTTAAAAAAAAAATAAAATAAAATAAATAAAAATTAAATTAAATTAAACCTATGGGCCCAGGTTGGTTTCTCTCCAGAAACACTCATCACATCTTTTGAGACACGCATTCTTCCACGACTGTATTTTTTAACTTGTGGTTCTGAAAGAGCATGGGCCCATCTCAACTTTGGATTACACTAGAAAACCTTCTTGGTTTAATTTGTGGCTAGAAGGTGCCACACCCCACCACTCCTTCCCCATTTCTGGGGCCATCTCCTGGCTGCAAAGGGGAGGGAAGAGGGCTCCCATCACATAACAGTACGCTCCATGGGTGCCTTGTATGGAAACGATATGTGGTTTCATCCTTAATTCTTAGATCTTGGGTCAGTTCTTCACCATTCATATATAGGTATAGCTAGTGTTATTTCTTTTTCATTTGTTTTATGTTTAATAAGATTTCTTACAAATTCAAGATATCCCGGGTTTATTTCCTGCCTTCGTTACTTACTAGCTGTATGATCTTAGGCAAATATTTCTCTCTGAGTCTCAGTCCCCTTGTCTGTCAAATGGGACATTTAGAGTACTAACCTCATAGTGTTATTGGGAGATTAAATAAGTTAATAAAAGTAAAGCACGTAGACTAGTACTTGGAACATAAGTAGATGATATTTATTATACTGCAAATACCCTTCTTCGTAACTTTTCCTTTTTAACGTATTTATTTTTCATATTTTAATTAATTAAAGATAGAGATCTTCCAGGTTCTCATAGTATCTGCATCATACGCACGTGATTCATTCTTGTGCTTTTGTCTTTTCCTCCCCACTCCCCACTTCTTCAGGCTCAGTACTTTTTAAAATCATCTTTCTGGTCTCACCCTCAAATCACTGGCTCCAGGAGGCCTCCCTGACCGTATGGCTTGAGGCTAGGTGAGCTCCACCTGCCGTGTATACCCTGGTTTTTGCACCTAAACACTCAGGGAAGGTATAGATACTTGCTTTGTGTCTTGATTCCCCTTAGGACCGTGGCTTCATAAGGGCAGAGACCATGCTGACCCCCGATGCTACAGCTCTAGGGCCCAGCTTAGAGCGTGGGCATAATAGGTCATTAATACTCATTTAATGAGAAAATGCGGATATAGGAAGTAAGATTTAAATGGGTTACCAGACTCAATCCGCATTTCTACAGAAACTTCTAAGAACATTGACCATTTAGAACAATTTTTAAAGGAAAATAAACACCTGAAGAAAAAGGCTGTTTCCATCTATATTGGGTCAGGCCCTGTTTTAAATAACAATTATTATTCTAAATGCTGGGATAGGTTATCAAGGTGATAATGTTAATTACTGCTCTTATGGTTTTAAATTTAATCTTGGGAACAAGCTTATTTACTTCAAGAAAAGCTTTGGGGTTAAAAAACATAAACAGAGATATAAATATGCATGAATATATACACATGTATATGTATCCGTATAATTCATAGATATTTTGTGAAACTCACTGAACCTTCCCTGGCTCCTTGAGTATTTATCAGGCTCTGTTTGGAGTTTCCTTTCAATTAGAAAAAGTCTTCTGGCAACTTTTTTCCTACTACAGTTGTTTCAAATAATTTTGTGTAGACACATGAAAAAATGCACATTACTTGGCATCAGGGAAATACAGATCAAAACTACAGTGAGAATACCACCTTACACCAGTTAGAATGGCTAAACTTAACAAGACAGGAGACAACAAATGTTGGTGAGGATGTGGAGAAAGGGGAACCCTCTTAACACTGTTGGTGGGAAAGCAAGTTGGTACAGCCACTCTGGAAAACAGTATGAAGGTTCCACAAGATGTTAAAAATAGAGCTACCCTACGACCCAGCAATTGCACTACGGGGTATTTACCCCCAAGATACAGATGAGGTGAAAAGAAGGGACACCTGCACCCCAATATTCATAGCAGCAATGTCGCAATAGCCAAACTGTGGAGGGAGCCGAGATGCCCTTCAACAGATGAATGGTTAAAGCAGATGTGGTTCATATAAACAATGGAGTATCACTCAGACATCAGAAAGGATGAATACCTACCATTTGCATCAACATGGATGGAACTGGACAGTATTATGCTAAGTGAAATAAGTCAATCAGAGAAAGATAATTATCATATGGTTTCACTCATATGTGGAATATAACAAATAGCACAGAGAATCATAGGGGAAGGGAGGAAAAGTGAATGGGAAGAAATCAGAGAGGAAGACAAACCATGACAGACTCTTGACTTCGGGAAACAAACTGAGGGTTGTGGAAAGGGAGGTGGGTGGAGGGATGGGGTAACCGGGTGATGGGCAGTAAAGAGGGCACATGATGTGATGAGCACAGTGTATTACATGCAGCTAATGAATCATTGAACACTACATTGGAAACTAATGACGTACTTTATGTTGGCTAATTGAATTTAAATTAAGAAAAATAAAAATAAAACAATAAAATAAAATAGCCGAATATCCTTTAGCTAATCTAATAACTAAACATTACTGGAAGCTTTAAAATTCATTCGACAGGTAATTTTTTAATGTCTGCTATATGCCACAGGTCAGCCTATTTAATGTTTTTTTTTTTTTCCTGAATGTTTTAACCATATTAGAACAGTACAGCTTTCAAACACAGCTACATAGTGGTTTATACACAGTAAGTAAGATAAATCCTTTGCACTAGAAACTCAAGTTTTAGAAAGGAAAATAAACCGAGATTGAAGTCATGGAAAAACACAACCCAGCCCTGATCGCTGTAAATAATATCTTAAGAATCCCCAGCTGGGAAGTGTATATTCAGAGATTAATTCTCTTTATCCGCACAGCCAGTGCCAGTTGGTTAGGAAGGAGCTCTGTCGATGAGTCACTGCATCTAGTAGCAGCTTCTCTCTTCTGTTTTGTGTTTCTGTTAAGATATAAAAGGTTGCGTTTCATTCACTTACATTGGTTAAGTCGATAATATTTAATCCAGTCAGAAAACATCATTATAGTAAGTTTGAAACCCCGCATTATAGATTACCTCGAAATAAATACGGTGAAATTTTCCTTTTGCAGATGCAAGTATTGGCATTATGATGAAAACCTGCTCACTTCCAGTGTTGTCATTGTCTTCCATAACGAAGGATGGTCAACCCTCATGAGAACGGTCCACAGTGTAATTAAAAGGACTCCAAGGAAATATTTAGCAGAAATTGTGTTAATCGATGATTTCAGTAATAAAGGTAATGGCTATGGAAAATTGACCTTTTGTCTATGAAATAAGTTAATTATGAACAATTACAGAATGTAATTTTAGAATAATTAGCCTTTAAAAATTAATAATTAGCATCTTTTGATAGCCTCTGTTATCAGCAAGTTGGCACTGTGTCAGCCTTATATATGAATGATTTTTTTTGATACAATATATTTCTTTAATGTGAGTTGGCTCATACACATTTGATAAACTAAAGTATATATGAATGATTTTGTTTAATCCTGACAATAAGCCTTGAGATGGATGTTGTTATTATCTTTATTTTACACATGAGGCTCAGAGATGTTAAGTAACTTGCCAGACGTCACAGAGAGAGTAGTTAACAGATGATCCAAATTGAGAGGCTCATAACTCTGTGGGTTTAACTACCATCGTACACTATACCAATTCTCTCTAGGCCTTGGATTTTAGGAAAACTTGGTTGTGGGGATAGTTTATTGAAAGACCGAGAAAGTGCAATTGTGTGTATATCGTAATGCCGCCTGACGCTCCGTCCATGGCTGTCAAAGTGAGAGCCACATGCCTGTTCAATAGCCTGTATTTTGCACTTGAACAATGATGCAAATATTGAATTTGACCAGGAACCATGGACCATTGTTATTTATAATAGAAAGTATTTACTAAAGCTTATTTTGTTCTATATTTGATTTAGGATGTTGAATAAAAGGAAATAGTGTTTTATTTTTTATTCTTTTTAAGGAGTCAGCTATGATAGCATTTAGGGAAGTATTGGTTAGTCTTGGTTCAACTTGGCAAGAGAGAGATTGAGCAATGGTTTTCCAGATAAGTGGGTTTTTTAAATTAACATTTTTTTCTTTAAGCAGATCCATTATTGTAAGCCGAATATATCTTCTTAATGGCACGAGTATTAGAAGATACATAATGCCATAGTTCAGACCGCAAATCAGTAAAATAATGGAATTGTGCTGCTGAAACCCAGATCTGAAATATTTACTTACTCCTCTTTGCTTGTCATTAAAACAGAGTTGAATTCTTTGAAAATTGACTGGAGAGCTCAGGCTACTCGATAGCAGCAGCATATTTGCTTTTGGGCAGATAAGTATTGCAGAGAATTTTTGTGTACAAGTAGTGATGCCACTGAGTATATTAGAGGCGAAGACAGAACCTGGGTAGCGTGAAAATACCATTCAGAACAGCTTTACGAAAGCTTTCTCCAAAGCTTGATTTGTAACTCTTGCAGTCTAGATAAGTCTCTGCCGTTTTGGCGAGGACACGACCAGAATCTTGATCTCATAGACATGTGTTAGCACAGAGAAGAGAGAGAAACATGGCCTACTTCCTTCCCCCCTCATCTTTGTACAACTAATCACTTTTTTCAACCAATCACACCTAATTACACTAAAGAATGTAAACTTTAAACTTTTTAGCCCTATCAAATGCCCATTCACTTAGACATCTTATCTAAGTGCAATTTTCCATGACAGGAGTATTTTCATTAAGAATACTAGTCCTGTCTCAAGATAAATATCTGAAAATACGTTTTAAAGTGATACTGTTGGTACCGACAATACTTTAGATTTAGGAAAACCTACATCTACAAAAATGACTGAGAAATCTCATGTATGTGATTACGCTGCTTTTAAGAAGCCCTATGTTATTAATGCAAGGATAAGCTTAACATATCCTTTTAAAAAAAGTGAAGATACACTAAAATGTGTTTCCCATCCTAAAATAACTGCTTGGCTTCAGAAAAGGAGCACAAAGTTTTAGACGCCAGCTTTTGGTCCATTTTACTTTTATTTTCTTGACATCAGTGTTTCTGTTGTTACAAACCCATAATATTCAGCTCTTATAACACATTTCAATAGCAATCGAGTGCAGGGCCGGCTTAGCTGACGGGGTACAGAGAGGCATTTGTTGAGGCTACTTTCAAGCAGAAGTACAGAAGGTCTTTAACTTTCCCAGTTTCAAAAAAACCTTAAAATTTGTCAGTCCTGTCCTATGAGTGAAAACTTGGTGTGTTCTTTCCCGGACGTATTCAGAAAGGAAAAGTTTGAGTTATAATTTTTCTTCTAATGACAAAATACTAATATAATACCTTGCACAGGAAGCTGGCTTCTCATAACACTTGGGTTTCTGGAAAATACAGCCCTCTCTACACAAGGTGTGGGGCATTTAAATAGAGCACACTCCTCCGTGCGTGTATGTCAGCCAGCTCGAGGCTCCGCGGGGCCAAGGTCAGGTGGACTCCACACTGTCAGTGGCTTGTAAGCACAGAGGGTCATATCGTTCTCTGGCTCATACTCCGTATTTGCTGTAGGTCAGCCCCGGCTCTGCCCCACAGCTCCACCGCAGGGTAGCCTGATCTCAGACATCGCCTGCCTTGTGCGAGGGAAGAGATAATGGTGAAGCACTACTGGGATTTTAACGGCTCTGCTCACAAGTGCCTCACATCATCTTGTCCCCATCTCACTGACCGTGGCGAGGCGCATGGTCTGGCCCGACCTCAGTGGGGTGGAAAGAATACTTATTCCCCAAGGAGAGGTGAATCTTTTGAACATTATTAGAGTCTTCCACAGTGCAGGATTCCCAAGAAGCCAGACGTCATTCGATTGACCAACTGATCTTTTGGACCACCTGAACAAAGAATCTAAATTTGAAGAACAGGCCATCAACTCATTTCTGGCCGTGACAATTTATTTTAGATTTATTTACATTGCATAGCCAAAAGAGCACCAAAATGCAATTCAGAAAGGCTTTTAAAAAAGTAATTTAGGGGGGCGCCTGGGTGGTGCAGTCGTTAAGCATCTGCCTTCGGCTCAGGGCATGATACTGGCGTTCCGGGATCGAGCCCCACATCAGGCTCCTCCGCTATGAGCCTGCTTCTTCCTCTCCCACTCCCCCTGCTTGTGTTCCCTCTCTTGCTGGCTGTCTCTCTGTCTCTGTTGAATAAATAAATAAAATCTTTAAAAAAAATAAAATAAAATAAAAATAAAAGTAATTTAGGGTGGCGCCTGGGTGGTGCAGTCGTTAAGCATCTGCCTTTGGTTCAGGGCATGATCCTGGCATTCCGGGATCGAGCCCCACATCAGGCTTCTCTGCTGGGAGCCTGCTTCTTCCTCTCCCACTCCCCCTGCTTGTGTTCCCTCTCTCGCTGGCTGTCTCTCTCTGTCAAATAAATAAATAAAATCTTTAAAAAAAAATGAGTAATTTAGGATTGGAGCACCTGGGTGACTCAATTGGCTGAGCGTCTGACTCATGATTTCGGCTAGGGTGATGATCTCAAGGTCGTGAGATCAAACCCTGTGTCGGGCCCTCCCCGCCCCCTGTCTCTCTCTCAAATAAATAAATAAAATCTTTAAAAAAAAAAAAAAGTAATTTAGGATTGTTACTGAGCTGAAAAAAATAAGGTAAGATTTAAAAACAAAAAAAATATCACTTAAATTGAGGGGAAAGTACCTAGATTTTTTCCTGGGGAAAAGTATAATTCAATATAAATTATACAAATATAATTTATTTATAATACTCATTAAAGCTGGATGCCAAAATAGAAAAAGGTAATTTTTTTTTCTTCTCAATTCTGAATACCCATGTGTAGGTGTATTAAGCGTACAGCCTGATTTGACCTCTTAACTACCAGCACATGATGAAATACAGCTTCTGGGGCCCCTGGGCAGTATAATAGGTTAAGCTTCTGAGTCTTGGTTTTGGCTCAGGTCTCGATCTCGGGTTCCTGGCATCGAGCCCCACGTTGGGCTCCGTGCTCAGGGAGGAGTCTCCTTAAGTTTCTCTCCTCCTCCCTCTCCCCTCCCCCCTCACGCATGCTCTCTTACTCAGTTGCTCTCAAATAAATAAATAAATCTTTAAAATAAATAAATACGGCTTCTTTGTTGTTGTTTATGTACTCATGGTCCAAAATTTTAAACAACTTAAAAGTAATTTTTGTGTCCTCAAGAAACATCTTTAGAGATCCAAGAGGTAGTTGTGGCTGTGATGGGCCAATAGGGCTCATAGGGACACAAATAAAAACTATTCTCTAGCAACTGGGAAACCAAGGTGGAAACCTTGGCAAATGTGTCTTGTTTTTATAGCAAAGTTTCCTGCACCAGATCGTAAATATATACATGTATATTTATTCATTATATCTAAAAGTTACATTTAAATATTCACAAATGCATATATATTTTATAGATATATATATACACATATACATACTTATTGATACCCAAAATTGGAGAAAATTGGATCCTTTGATGATTATTTGCCAACTTGATGGGAACTGTATTTATCGCATCAAGACTGCAACTTTCAACCAGAGCTGGAGGAAGATGGCCCAGAAGCAAATGCTGACCTATACCTTATGTAGACTCCAATAAAGACACATAATGTTATTTATAGTCAGCATATCTTCAGAAATCTGGAGCCGTTACTTTTTTTTTTTTTTTTAAGATTTTATTTATTTNTTATTTTTTTGACAGAGATAGAGACAGCCAGCGAGAGAGGGAACACGATCAGGGGGAATGGGAGAGGAAGAAGCAGGCTCACAGCAGAAGAGCCTGATGTGGGGCTCGATCCCATAACACCGGGATCACGCCCTGAGCCGAAGGCAGACGCTTAACCGCTGTGCCACCCAGGCGCCCCTGGAGCCGTTACTTCTGTCAAAGCAAACAAAATGTTTGCCTTAAAGCTTTTATATTTTTTCATTTTTATTTTTTCTAAAGATTTTATTTACTTATTCAACAGAGACAGAGAGACAGCCAGCGAGAGAGGGAACACAAGCAGGGGGAGTGGGAGAGGAAGAAGCAGACTCATAGCGGAGGAGCCTGATGTGGGGCTCGATCCCATAACGCCGGGATCACGCCCTGAGCTAACTGCTGTGCCACCCAGGCGCCCCCGCCTTAAAGCTTTTAGATATGACATTAAATATGTGAATTTTTTTAAAAAAAAAGTTTCATGTCTGCTGGCCTATCATCGTATATTTAATGTTTCAAGAGATGTTTGATAACTCTCAGGCTAACCAGTTCTCTGTAGACATATTAAACTAAAAAATTAACTCATATAATATACACTACCTTCCTTCCCCGTGAAAATTCAGTCTGTTTGTTTCAGGTGGACTGCCCAAAGGATCTGTTGCCCATTCCTGTTTCTTGAGAAAAATAATAGACTAACTGGTTCATAGACATAAATATAATTTATAATGTTGATTGAATTTTTTTTTTATTCCTAGAACACTTAAAAGGAAAACTAGATGACTATCTTAAGCTGTGGAATGGCTTAGTGAAGGTATTCCGAAATGAGAGAAGAGAAGGTTTGATTCAAGCGCGAAGTATTGGCGCGCAGAAAGCCAAACTTGGACAGGTAGGAAACATTGGATATATGTTTTTAAGTACCCTTCAGATGTGTTTTTAATTGAAATGAAAATGCTGGCTTTATTAAACAGATAACTTGTATGTCAGAATGGATTCTCATGCTGATTTATATTAGCGTCTAATTTGAAATTGTGTGTGACAGACGATGTGCCGTATATGAGGAGTGTTCTTTCACCTTGCCTCTTCTTTTTAAGGTTTTGATCTACCTTGATGCCCACTGTGAGGTGGCCGTGAACTGGTATGCTCCGCTTGTAGCTCCCATTTCTAAGGACAGGTAACATCACCTTGCTTTCTTTTCCTTCCTGGGTGAAAAGTAAACCTTGTCCTAGAGGGACAAATAATCTTCTTCTCTTTCCAGTTCCATTCAGCGCCCCAAGCCTTGTGTTCTAAGCGTGATCCTTCAGCTCGTTGTTTCTGGGGGCGAGGGCAGGCTGATCCTTGGGGCGGATTCAGACACAGGCAGTCAGGCACTGGGGATAAGCCGAGGGGGTCACACTCAAGAATGGTCCTGTGGTTGGGTTATTGAACAGACGTCCTCTAGCTCCAACAGCTATCTCAAAGAGTAACATTAATTGCTCCCTCTACGCTGTGGTAACGGTTCTAAAGACTCGAAGGCGCATGCCCTGAAATTATACCTATTGGTTTTTTATGCCCTTTTGAATTATTACTTCAGATAAAAAAGACCCGCTGTGATGCATGTCAAGGCTTTGGGCTCCTATAGAAACTTTAAAGTGTAGAAATAGACCACCATTCCATGGAAATGTGTCAGTCACCATTATGTTTACAGAAATGTCTGAACAACAGAAGGCAGCATCAGTCTCCTAGTTCCAAAAGCCTTTCCTGCTTTTAGTCCAGAATTTTGACTATTTTGGAATCTAGGGGAGAAAAAAACATGTCCCTGTGATGAATAATGAGTCAAAGGAAGAACTTTGGGGGATTCAGTCATCAGAGGATTTAGTCTGAAGGCCTGTCATACACATTCCTCACACGCTGATTTAATCCTCACGGCAGCCCAGCAAGAGAGATATCATTAGATCCATTGTACTGAAGAGGATATTGAAGCCTAGAGAAATTAATTGATTTGCCATGATTCAAACAGCTAATAAACTATCAAACCGAGATCTCTCTGGGACACTTTACACTATTTAGAAATCTGAGAATCATGAGAAGTGAAGAAAGATAACACACCTTTAGCTCTCCAGGTGAAAACTAGCAGTCTTCAGGCGCAGCGAGCAAGTGGTTTTCTGCAGGGTCCTATGGCAGTCCCTCATATATCCCACAGTGACACCCCCCCCCCNGTGACCCCCCCCCCCCCCACCCATCATCCTCACTGTCCCCTGAGAATCCACAGTCTGCAGAGAATAAAGCACCTGTCTCAAATCCACTTCCCCCCCATCAAAGTTCTAAGCCCTGCAGGTTTATCTCTTCTCCTTGGCTTCTAAACATCTAAAAAGCACCTTAACAGGGTTATGAAAAGCTGCGATCTCTATTTCAGGAAATGCATTTCAAAATCCAGTCTGATAAGATGACCATTAAAACAAGCTGGGTGCCAAATTATCTTTGCAGAGTTGATGACCTAATTGGTCATATAGGACTAGCATTTTATGAAGCCCAAATACAAGGTAGTTTTTCGCTTTGAGTTCTCAGGCCACAACTTAAGTTCTTCAACAGATTTTGAGGGATTTTTTTCTCCTTTTTAAAAAAAGCAGGAATACAGTACAGTACTTTTTTTTTTTTTTGGCAATGAAAGCTGTTGCAATAAAAGGAGTAGGAAAAGATTAAGTAAAGGAACAGAAACAGATTTTCATGATAACTTTTTCCAAAGAAATAGAAAGCAACAAAGAGTTGGGAGAACCGCTAAGAATGTAGCAGGTATTATTTCTATACACACACACACTTGCTCATACGGTCACACTCACATTCACACTCAGATACACACATTCACGCTCGTTCACACTCACATTCATATTCATTTTTATTTAATGGAGGAATAAGGAGGGAAAATAACAGGCAGGAAGATCTTGTAAATAATGCAAAATTACCAAGAGAAGGTTGCCTATAGGACCAAAGTAAAAATGAGAAAGCACTAAGTTCAAAGACACGGCTCTTTGTCCCTGACATTTGCCTGTAAGCCAAGGGAACAGTCTCCTCCATCTTTCCCTTACAAAAAAGGGCTCCTTGATTTTTAAAGACATTCATTTACTTCAATTTCCCATTAGGTATGAAAGTCTCTTAATGCAAAAAAAAAAAATCAATAATAAAAAGAGATAATGTAGTTAGGCATGCTAAACTAGTGAGTTTGGGTTCTTAAATGCTTTTTCATTTTCTGTAAATGTTTCAGAACTACATGTACTGTGCCTCTAATAGATTACATAGATGGGAATGATTATTCCATTGAACCTCAGCAAGGTGGGGATGAAGATGGTTTTGCCAGAGGGGCCTGGGACTGGAGCTTACTATGGAAACGTATCCCTCTAAGCCACAAGGAAAAGGCCAAACGAAAACATAAAACTGAACCTTATCGGTAAAGATTACTACTTTATTTTCTTATGTGGAATGTGTGTTCTAAGTGCTTTTTTTTTTTCCTTCCCCATGTACTTGTATAAATATGTGGGTCCATACATCCCCCTCATTTCATCTTTGCTGCCATCATCAACACAATACAGAACCATTTGCACTGTGCCGATTATAGATGTCATAAATGGCAACACATATGAAATCATACCCCAAGGGGGTGGTGACGAAGATGGGTATGCCCGAGGAGCATGGGATTGGAGTATGCTCTGGAAACGGGTGCCTCTGACCCCTCGAGAGAAGAGAATGAGAAAGACAAAAACTGAACCATATCGGTAATCACTAAATCACTTACGTGTTTCTCTTTTCTCCAGTTGCTCTAACATATTAACCTCTTGCCGCGCTAAAACATTTGTTATTAAAACTATAGATGCTGTTGCAGATTCTGTAAGAGTTGTTTTTCCCTTGCATTATTTCTGAGGTTTGAATTCACATTTGCTTCTTTGTAATTGTTTTTTTCCCTAAATGCAAGATCCATTTTTGGGGGGCTGGGGGGAGGTTATATGGCATTGGTTTCAAATACAAGTGAAAAAAAATCTTTGCCCTCCTGTCCTAGTAGACTAGACATCAAATTTTATTCTTTTGACCATAATTTCATTCTGTAAATTTAAAATGCATAAATTATTTCCAATCCAAGTTTTATGTCCACTTTGATCCCTTGGCTGTAGCGTTAACAAAGAAAGGCAAAGAGCAAGAGATTTCTTGTCTTTTTCTTCTTTTTGTTTTGTATGCTAACTCATAAATACTAATTTTGTACCAGTTAAGTCTAGTGCATAAAAATACATGACTTTGGAAAATATTACATAGAATCCTTTATTACTTCCTTCTTAGAAGAACATTTGATTAAAAGAAAACTTTATTCCAGAATCAGCTTTTGTCCCTTCTTACAGGACAAATAGAACAGTTTATGCTACTCTATTCTTTTGGTTGTTTAACTGAAACATTTCCTGCCTTTCAAGTGTGACTCCAAATGAAACTTTTCTGTCTTACGTTAGTATAGCTTCTAAATGTGTCTAATTTTTTCTGATCTTATGGTTCTGCTTTTGGTCTCTCTCTCCTTGGTATACTGCTGATAATGTTAGAACTCTGTTTTGGGAAGGTGCTTCCAATGTCGCTCAAATGTTGGCGGGATCTGGGCGGGTGATGATATCAAGACACTGAGATGGCAAACATAAGGAAATGATAGAATTTTAAGCTTTGACGCTTTCCAAATTTCCCTTTGAAGTTCTTTTTTAAAACAGTTCAGGAATTTACTTGCTTACCTACTTGATTTAATGAGTACTTCTGGGTGTACAAAGTAAAGGGTAATGATGATACTTATATTTCTGCCAATTCCATGGGCTTGGCTAGTAAAGAAATGTTTTTCAAGTGGGCTAGAAAAATTGTTTCCCTTTAAATAACTCACTGGTTTTCATGTTAAGATGCACCTTAAAATATATACTGAGAGAAGTGGGAATGCAGTTAAAGATCAAAAAGGCATGGTTACAACACAGTAATTTTAAATGACAGTTAAATAAATGTGCCATGAAAATAACCAAGAATGTAGTAGTTCTGCTTACCAAGTCAGGCAGCATACCTTAAGAAGAAGCGTAAGAGAATGACTTCCACTTGATGCGATTTCCTTTAATATTGAAAGTATTACTTGATTTATTATTTATCCACTCAACAAATATTTAATGAGTGCTTACTATGTGCCAGGCATGGTTTTCTGGGGGTAAATTTTGTTCTCTTGTGGCACATAAAATGTATTGGGTGAGACAGAAATTAAACAGATCACTACACGAATAACTCTGGAATAGCCACTGCAAAAAAGTGGTACGAAGTCAAACCACAGGGAACTTGGAGCTTAGAGGACGGAGAACCTGATCCAGGCAGGAGGAGCCCAACGGGCCTCGCTGACCTTTAAAGTGTCCTTCAGGCTGAGACCCGAAAGGCCAGGAGTCAGCCCTGTGGACAGGGAGGAGGAACATTTTAGGAGAGTGAACAGTCTAGGTGAATCCTTGAGACAGAAGAGCGTTTATCGCGTTCGAGGCATGAGCAAATCCGTGAAGAACTGGTGCAGCGGAAGCCCTCTGAGCGTCGAGAGCCCGGAGAGGCTCGCATCCCCGGTTGAGTCTACTCTGCCTGCCGGGAGATTGCATGTGGATGGGGGCAGAATTAGAAGAAGAGACCCAGTCCGGGTGTTACCATAGCAGTGCAAGTGACGCTAGCTTGTTCTAGGGTGGTAGCAGCAGTGACAGGTCCCACATACGTTTTCAAGGTGGAATCAATAGGCATTAGTGACAGAGTGAATATTAGGTGTGATGATGAAGAAGGAATTCTGATGGAGGAGTCTACTTAGGAATCATGACGCATTAATAATTAATTGTGTGGGGAGGTGGGGAACAGGATGGAGACGATTCCCCTTACCATTTCCTCTAGAGATGTGAGTGGCTTGTCCCTAAAAAGGACCCAATTTCAGATTGCATTCAAGAAGCCCCACAGATCACCCCTTTGCGTTCCTACCTCCTGACACAGTAAATAGCTAATGTCTAATTCTCCTGTGTCGATTCTGGGCTACATTTGCAAACTCTGAATGAACTGTGACTGTTCTGCCATGATTTACACCTTTATTTGGCATGCCCCTGAGCTATAAAATTAAAAAATGATGGACTACTTCCATGGTCTATGGTTTCGCTCATCCTAGAATGACTCATAAATCATTGTAGGAGCAGTTAGCAGACCATGCATGGCTGGATGGCTCAGTATTTTTAGGAGTGAAAGAGAAAATTCACTCTCAGGGCTTTTTTTTCAAACCAACAAAGGAACTGAGGCGCCCTCTAATGGCAAAATGATGCAATGCTCTAAGTTGTAATGAACGCAAATTGGATTTCAGACAGAAATCAGAGTAAATTCATTAAAGAATTATAAACAGATTGTTTCGTGAAGGCTTTGTAATTTCTTAATGTTTGGCCATCAGTTTTGTCTCTTCTGTGCATTATTTCGACTGTTGGGCAAAGGCTGTTGTCTGTTGGTGAAGGGGTACCGGGGGTTTATCTGTAATAGTTATTGTGGTGTCTCATCACTTAGGTCCCCTGCCATGGCTGGTGGATTATTTGCCATTGAACGAGAGTTCTTCTTCGAACTGGGTCTGTATGATCCAGGTCTCCAGATCTGGGGTGGTGAAAACTTTGAGATCTCATACAAGGTAACATTTCATTTAAACAAATGCAGCTTTCTAAGTAGTCACTGACTTTTGTGACTTTCAGATAAGACTGGTTTCTTTGGGGAAAAATTGTTTAATGCACTTCGCTAAATTACAAAGAATGACTAACAAAAATGCATGCATTTGGGGAAGAATAGGGCAAAATGCAAACTCCAGACTTCTTACATTGAAGCCCGCAAACTTCAAAAATGAAAATACCGGGGCGCTTGGGTGGCTCAGTCGGCCAAGCATCCAACTCTTCGATTTGGCTCAGGTCATGATCTCGGGGTCCTCGGATCGAGCCCCGCATTGGGCTCCGCAGTCAGTGGGGAGTCTGTTTAAGGATTTTCTCTCACTCTCCCCCTACTCCTACTTGCACATGTGTGCACGCACACACACGTTCTTTCTCTTTCTCTAAAATAAATAAATCTTTTTAAAAAAATGAACATACCTCCTCTCCTTACCCTCCAGGCTCTCTGTACATTGGAGCCTTTTATTATAAAGCCCTTTGGAGAATCGGCATGTATGGGGGCCACATTTGACCATCGATGCACCGATGCAGTTACCCTTCATCACTGCAGGCCGTGGCGATTCAGGACAGAGGCAGACCCCAGCCATGCCTGTGCAGCCTCAGACTGACATTGGAGCTGCCCTCCCGCAGTACCCGCCCTGTTGCTGAGGCAGTCATTGGCCAGTAATACCACCCATGCTCCAACCCTGCCCTGCCCCTACCCACAAGAAAGAAAGAAAACTATATCACAGTTTGAGTTAAACAGATATTTATGGTCTCTTGTCTTAAATGTCCAGAGACAGAAGAACTCAGTCCCTGCTCTCCAAGAATTCAGAGTTCATAAGAAGAGATTAGAATTAAATTCATAATACGCTAAGAAGGTAGATGGCATTCAGTTGGTGTGATTAAGAAACAGCACCGTACTGGAGGGAGAATTTGAGGCAGACCAGGAAGGTGGGCATGATATCGATAGGCAGAGATAAAGGGAGGGGAAGGAGACCTCCGAGCAGAGACGGGGGAAAGGCACAAAGGTGGGAAATGAAGAGTGCATTCAGGAAACAGTGAGGAGCCCAGTTTAGCAGAGTCCGACAGCCTGCGTAGGAAAAACATCCAAGGAGAGGAAGTGGCCAGGTACGTGAGGCTTGTACGGAAGAGGCCTCTAATGCTGAGCCAGGAGATTTTCACTGAATTTGAAAAGCGGGAGCGACGTAGTGAAGATATTAAGCAAGGGAGTAACATGACCCAAAGCTGCCCTTCAGCTAGAGTAATCTTACTGTAAATAAGGATAGCACTGAGTTGAGAGAAGCTGGAGGTGAAGAAGCAGGAGGTTATTATAATAATCACCCACGTGGGACATCCATTAGCCGTGGAAACGGTGAATGATACCAGGAATGAAGATTCTGCGCGACTTTGCAGGGTTACACTGGGCAAAGGGTGTTGAAAGGTACAAGTACACAACGGGCCCTGAGGAGCAGAATGTTACTGCATTCCTGATCGCCTTGTGTTGGATGAGTTTGAGAAACACTTTACTTTAGGATTTGTTTCATTTATGGATTCCCCGTGGACACGGTATCTAATTTAGATTTTATATTTACATTTATAAGACAAATTTTCACGCATAATTTATTTTGATATTTGGAACAACCTCCACGTGTGTTTTTCCTCGACAGATATGGCAGTGTGGTGGCAAGTTACTGTTTGTCCCCTGCTCTCGTGTCGGACACATCTACCGTCTCGAGGGCTGGCAAGGAAATCCTCCACCCATTTATGTCGGGTCTTCTCCGACTCTAAAGGTGAGTGTTTGGATAAAAGGAGAGAAGCCTAGGGGCTCTGTACCCCACATGCCCCATTGATACACCACACGCTGAGGTAGTCACTGAAATGGCAACTCACTGAGTGGGATAAATCTTTTAAGCAGTCAACGCTGGCTCTCCCTTTTCACTGAAGCTGGACTTACTCGTGAAACACCTTATCATTTTTGTTTTGTTTTTGATTGAAGTAGAGTTGACATACAATGTTATAGATGTTATGTTACTTACGGCTATACCCAGGTATTCGACATGTGTATACATTGTGAAGTGATCACCACAGTAAATCTAGCCACCATCTGTCACCATAAAAGTTGTCACAACATTATTAACTCTGTTCCCTATGCTGCGTGTTGCTTCCCCTTCCCCTGTGTCAACCGTCAGCTCGCTCCTCTCGCCTCTGGCAGCCATGCGTTTGTCCTCTGCGTCTGTGACTCTCTTTCTGCTTTGCTTTGTTTGTTTTGTCTTTTAGATTCCACATAGAAAGGAAATCATATGGTATTTGTCTTTCTTTGCCTAACTTATTTCACTTAGCTTAATACCAGCCATGTTGTCCATCTGGGTCCATCCATGTTCTCACAAATGGCAAGATTTCATTCTTTTTTATGGCTGAGTAATATTCCATTTTGTGTGTGTGTGTGTGTGTGTGTGTGTGTGTGTGTGTGTGTATCTGTATACCCCACATTTCTTTATCTATCAGTATTGTCAATATCTTGGCTATTGTAATTGTATTGTAATTGTAAATTGTATTATAAATAATGCTGCAATGAACATAGGGGCACATATATCTTTTTGAATTAGTGTTTTTGTACTCTTTGGATAAATATTCAGAAGTAGAATGCTAGGTTGTATGGTAGTTCTGTTTTTAATTTTTTGAGGAATCTCCATACTGTTTTCCATAGTGACTGTACCAATTTACATTTTCAAAAACAGCACACAAGGGTTCCCTTTTCCTCATATCTTCACCAACGCTTGTTATTTCTTGTCTTTTTGACAAGATTTTTTTTTTTGACAGGTGTGAGATGATCTCTCATTGTGGTTTTGATTTGTGTTTCCCTGATGATGAGTGAGGTTAAGTAGCTTTTCATGTGTCTGTTGGTCATGTGTCTGTCTTCTTTGGAGAAATGTCTGTTCAGGTCATCTGCCCGTTTTGTAATTGGTTTTTTGCTTTTTGATATTGAGTCATGTGAGTTCTTTATGTATTTTGGTTATTAATCCCTGTTTGGTTGGATCATTTGCAAATATCCTCCCATTCAGTAGGATGCCTTTTAATTTTATTGATGATTTCCTTCACTATACAGAAGCTTTTTAGTTTAGGAGTTTTAAGGTTTCGGGTCTTATATTTAAGTCTTTAGTCCATTTTGAGTTTATTTTGTATATGGTAGAAGAAAGCGGTCCAATTTCATTCTTTTGCAAGTAGCTGTCCAGTTTCCCTAACATTATTGAAGGAACTGTCTTTTCCCCTTTGCCTCATTTGTCAAAGATTAGTTGACCATAGAAGCATGGGTTTATTTCTGGACTCTCTATTCTGTTCCATTGAGGTAAGTATCTGTTTTTGTGCCAGTACCATACTGTTTTGATGACTATAACTTTGTAGTATAATTTGAAATCAGGGAGCATGACACCTCCAGGTTTTTCTTCTTTCTCAAGATTGCTTTGGCTATTCAGGGTCTTTTGTGGTTCCACACAAATTGTAGGATTGTTTGTTCTCATTCTATGAAAAATACTATTGGTATTTTGATAGAGATTGCACTGAATCTATCAGTTACTTTGGGTAGTATGGACATTTTAATAATATTCATTCTTCCACTCCGTGAGTGGTGTATCTTTCCCTTTTTTTGTGTGTTACCTTCAGTTTCTTTCATCAGTGTCTTATGGTTTTGGGGAGTATGGGTCTTCCACCTCCTTAGTTAAATTTATTTCTAGATTTTTTTTGATGCAGTTGTAAATGGATTGTTTTCTTAATTTCTTTTTCTGATAGTTCATTATTAGTGTATAGAAATGCAACAAACTTAGGTATGTTAATTTTGTATCCTACAACTTTACTAAATTCATTTATTAGTTCTGATAGCTTTTTGGTAGCGTCTTTAGGGTTTTCTATGTAAAGTGTCATGTCAGCTGCAAATAGTAACAGTTTTACTTCTTCTTTCCCAATTTAGATGCTTTTTATTTCTTTTCTTTTCTGATTGCCGTGGTCAGTACGTCCAACTGACCACGCAAGAGTGGCATCCTTGTCCCAGATCTTAGATGGAAATGTTTTAGCTTTTCATCATTGAGTATGATGTTAGCTTGTGGGCTTGTCATATATGGCTTCCATTATGTTGAAGTATGTTCCCTCTATATTCACTTTGTTGAGAATTTTTATCATAAATATGTGTTGAATTTTATCAAATACTTTTTCTGCATCCATTGAGAAAATTAAATTATTTTTATCCTTCTTTTTATTAATGTGGTTTATCATGTTGACTGATTTGTGGACATTGAATGATCCTTGCATCCCTGGAATAAATCCCACTTGATCATGGTATATAATCCTTTCAGTATATTGTTGAATTCAGCTTGCTGATATTTTGTTGAGGATTTTTGCATCTATGTTTATCAGGGATCTTACTATTTTTTAAGATTATTCGTTGTATCCCATTCTGATTAAGATTTCTATATTGAATGTTCTCCATGAGAAGACATCTCAGACAAATTCAAAAAAGACTGCCACTCTGTAGGAAAGTAGTTGAAAGGAAAATATCAGCTTCTACTATTCTCACATGAGTAAAATATTATTTTTATTTGGTCTAAAAAATTAATCATTAAGCATTTGTGCAGTAAACAAAATCAAATTTCCAAACAATGCTTGCAAAAGATTAATATCTTTTGTCCCTCAAACCAGGGACAGAGCAGAAAAGCTTCACACAGAGGCCAGATGTCCCACTGCTAGGAAGATGAAGTTCTCTGTCCTTGACTGAGCAACTTTGAAGTTTCTTTAGTTGGGCTGCTTTCATAAATTCTAAGAGCATAGGAGTCTGATTCTATTCATTTTCTGGAGCCCTTAACCAAGTCAAAAGCAAAAGGAAGTTTATTACTGGCTGTAGATGCAACTTGGAACAGTTCCTTAAAAGGAGATAGATAATAGAAGCAGAAATGGAAAGGTCTTAGGAATGAAAACAGCTTTTCTAACTAGCCAACTTATCATAGAAGTGGCCAAATGGAGCCCCTGCTATAAGAGGAGATGAGATTAAAATATCTGCGATATAACAAAGAGCACCAAATTAACGCCAGGCCTGAATGGCGTTGCAGGAAAAGAACCTGCCCTTGGAGTTGGACCCACAATCGCAAAGAATTAGTGAAAAGTCATGTTGATTCATGAAGGCCTGTGCTACAAGGAAAAGGAAAAGAGATGAGAAGGAAATCTTTATCCACTCTAAAAGTAAAGTGTACATATCGTAAAAACGACCCGATACATATAACCCTCCGTTATAGATATAACACTTCACAAATGCCTAGAGTGTACCAGGTACTTTTTTTTTCCTCCATCATCCACTCCAACCACAGTGTGCCAGTGGCTTACGTCTATTTACCCAGCTCATCTGTCTTCTCTGAGCTTCCAACTTCAATAGGCAGTTGTCTCCTAGAATTACCTTCTTAGATGACCCTCAGACATTTCAAACTCAATGTAGTCAAAGCCGAATTTTTTAACTTTTTCTCAAATGTAATGCCTTTTCCTATATTCTCTATTTGCCCATGAATGGAATGTAGGGGGAATGTTAGGGTGGTTTTCCTCCCTTCCCTCCCACCTTACCAAGCCCTGAAGATTCTACCTCATACATATCTCTGGAATCCGTTCCTTTCTATGCTTCGCACAGGTCCTTGACTCTCTCCCACAGATATTAAATGACCTCCTACTTGGTCTCTGCCATCAGGTGCAACCCCCTGCAGTCCGTCTTCCACTCACCACCAGTGTTATTCTCCTGCAAATTATATCTGATATCTGTACCTGCTTAAAGCCTTTTGATGGCTCTCAGCTAAATGATAAAATTCAAAGTCCTTAAAAAAGAATAATAATAATAATAGCTAACGCTTTTTGAGTGCTTAGTATACACTAAATGCTTTTTAATTTTCACAAAACACAACAAACTAAGTTATGGAAAACTACTTGCAGGAATCCAAATGTACCGTAATTTGTCACACTTCTTTTGGGTTTCTCCTTGTCCTGAATACCATTCCCACATAATGAACCACTGTTTTGAGACTGATCCATCCCATGCCCCTCCACGCTGCCTCTCTGGCCTTCTCCCTCCCAAACAACGAGATGCTCCTTCTTTGTGTTGCTGTAACCTTACGTGTGTACACTTAATTCTTCACGTTCATTAGTATCTAGAAGACATGGGCTTTGTCTAATTTTGGATGACTTTGCAAAAATTAAGAATATTTAGCAATAATATTATGTGTTCTTGTACGATACCCCCACATACCACTTTTTTGGAACCCATGGGCTTTTGCAACAGCATGCCTGTGTTCACCCTTTGGTAGTCATAGCCTAGAGAATCCTAATCTGAACACAAGGTGTTTTCTTTTCTTTTTTTCTTTCTTTTTTTTTTTTTGGTTTAAATTCAATTAGCCAACATAGAGTACATCATTAGTTTCTGATGCACAAGGTGTTTTCTACTCCTGATATAAAACAGGGCTCAGCAACGATGGCCTTTAGACCAAATCCGGCCCATTTAGTAAATGAAGTGATACGGGAGCACCAGCACACCCATCTGTCTGCGTGTTGCGTGAGCTACCTTCTCACGACAACAGCAGAGCTGAGTACTTGCTGCAGAGACCGTGCGGCCCACGGTGCCAAAGGTCCTTACTCTCTGGCCTTTTGTAGAGAAAATCTGCTGAGGAACTACGTAGAAGACCCAGGGCCTAGATGGTGTACTCAGTCTGTCATAACGTTCCTGCCCACACGCATTCATTCCGTTGAACCTTAGAAGATAGGTCTTTGTCAGTTACCACGGCATCAGCTTATTTAATTGTCCCTTAATTGCTTTTCCTTAAAGTGCATCAACTGGGGAAAATATCCCGTTAATTCTGGGTGATAGCAGAATGCTTCTATTATCGTCGTAACATGACCCAAAAAAGCCACTTGCAAAAAAATGTGTTTTATTCAACAAAGCTACTGTTTTTTTTGATGGTTTCTGAAATGAGCCTTTTCCCTACACATGCTCGTAGTATGGTTCTAATAGAAAGACTATGGGTGAAGGAGCATCCGTGTCCAGCCAGCCTCTCCTAAACCCTTTCTGGGTTTTACCTTCTTCCTCTAGAAGGTGGATAGAACATACAGTCTTAGAATATACGATCTGTACAGCTCGGTGATGTCAGATTCTGTGTCTATCACTTCTTAGTTGAACATGCATGACATTTTATCCTTAGCAATTGACATATTTGGATCGTTAGCTCGCTTGCATCTGTTTAATTAAATATCAGGTCCTATTGAAATGAGTTTGTCATATGTTGGTCATATTTCATGTGTTTAAGATGAGCTGTTTATGGCATTGCAGGTATTTTTCTTTTTCATAATGATATCTCCTTTTTCACAGAATTATGTTAGAGTTGTAGAAGTTTGGTGGGATGAATACAAAGACTACTTCTATGCTAGTCGTCCTGAATCAAAGGCATTACCATTTGGAGATATATCTGAGCTAAAGAAATTTCGAGAAGATCACAACTGCAAAAGTTTCAAATGGTTCATGGAAGAAATAGCTTATGACATAACTTCACACTACCCTTTGCCACCCAAAAATGTTGAATGGGGAGAAGTAAGTACCGCCTGGTTTTCAGGTCTCAAAGTGTGTGTGTTTGGAGACTGAGTTTGGGAGAAGGCAAAGAGAGATGGAAACGTATGAATGAAAGAGAAGAATTCTTGGAGCAAAGTTTCTTAAAAACTATCCGGTAACCCCTCCCCCACCTCTCCACCAAACCATTAACACCTCCCCTGACCCCCCAACCACTGTGTCCCCTGCTTTCAACTTTTGGACTTACGGCTCTCCATCCTGGAATGCCGTCCACTCCCTGCAGCAACTCCTGCCCCTTCCCTGCCCCTCCCTCCAAGTCCTTTTCCTGACTAATTCCAGCTTATCCTATTGCTGTCAATTTAGAGAGCACCAGTTCTGAAAATCCTTTCTTATTCATCCCCACTCCATCAGAAAGACTGAGTTCTTGATCTTTCCACGGGTTCTCATAACACTCACAATTGCTTATCCTTCAGCCAGTCTCTGTGCTCAGGACCTCGTTCACCTTTGTGTCCCAGTGGACTAAAGCAGAGACCCCCATATACAATAGGCACTCAAACAATGTTTGTCAAATGAATGGATTAATTAATGGTAACTGAAAATAAGTAAATCAGGACAAGTCATTCATTGGTGTTGTCATTTGTTTTTTTCAGACTTGCCTTTGTAACCTCATTTCTAATTTTATTCACCCATCAACCTTTGCTGCTGCTTCATGGGTGTATTAAACGTGCCATGAACTTTCAAATCTAGGTACTATTGCTTAATTACGTATTCAGCAACTACTGGTCAAGGGCCTGCTACATGCCAGTCACTCTTCTGGATGTGAAACAAGACAGGCAGGTCCTTTCCATCAGGGGAAAGGTCTCTCCCCTTGGGCTAATGGGGGAGAGACAACAACAGGGAGGACAAGAAAGGTAAAGGCAGATGGTAGTGAGGCCTACAAAGGAAATAAACAGGTGATGTTCAGGAGGGTGTAGGGACAGATTAAGAAAGCCTGCTTTGAAGAGGTGACATCTCATCTGAGATCTGAATGATAGACCAGAGAGTCAGGAGAGAGCATTCCAGAGAAAGTGGTGAGGTTGGAGGCTCTGAGTCAGGAAATGCTTTGCCTTCGTGAGTATGTGTTAACTGAATGTTTGTTATTGTTAAGGCTTCTGGTCAACAATAGCCTACTAGTAATTTAAGTTTTGGGGATATCAGAAGTTATATACAGGTTTTTGACTGTGCAGGGGGTTGGCGCCCCTCACCCCCGCATTGTTCAAGGGTCAATTGTATATATCTCAAGACTGCTCAGATGTTACCTTCTCAGTATGAATCTGTCCTGCTGTCCCCCAAAGCCTCTTAGTCCCCACCTTTAACTTGCTTTTCTTTTTCTTTTCTCCATGGTACTTACCACTTCCAAACGTGTTTGTTATGTTTTTTGCTTATATTCTGTCCTTCCCTCCCTAGAAGGTAAGCTTGCTACTTGCCCCAGCGAGCTTTTATCTTTTATCCATTTTGTTCTCTGGTATAACAGAGCCTACAACATGCCTGACACAAATATTTGATGAATAAATAATGTCATGAGTGAATGAATAGGTGGAATTTCCTCTTCTGCATTTATAAGCTCATCCCTAAATATATCTTCCCTTCAACCTCTGTCCCCACGCTGGCCCCTATACGTTATACCTGACTTCTCAGCATTCCCTGCACATTGCAGGGTAAACCCCTACCAGTTTAAACCCCATGTCTCCCAGGGGACAGTCTTCAGCGTCCCTCCAAGCAGGGCAAGGGGCTCCTTTCTCCGCATGCCTATCCCTCCATCCTGCTGGACGTTTAGCCCTCAGTCTCCCTACAGATGTGAGGGCCCTGGCCCATGACTTGATTCTCCTTGTATCTTCTTTTTTATATTTATTTATTTATTTATTTATTTATTTATTTATTTATTTATTTTTTCTCCTTGTATCTTCTAAAGCACTTATTGTCATAGGTGCTCCGTCAATATTTGCTCACCTGAGTGAAAGAATAAACATTTTATCCAAATACTGTAGTAATTCATAATTTAGATACAAATATATAGTATTTCCAGAAAAGGAAAAAGGCGAGTTGTATACAAAATGTGCGTTCCAGAGATGAACCCCTGTGTGTGCTTCTCACCTATTTTATTCAGAGTCAGAGAAGAGTCTCACTGCCTGACCTGTTTGCCGTAACTTTTGCCCCCTGGGCTCCTTGGAGGCAGCTGCCAAAATTGTCATGCAGCCATTTGGAAGAGTTACCTTAACGTATTTAATTCTGGTCTAGACATCAAGGGTCAGTGTTTGTTACCACTGGGGGTTGGTAACTGCTCTGTTTGCTTCTCATCCACATGAATTCTCATGAACCTGGAATTGTATTTTATGATATCCTTTAATTTTTTTCTTCTGTGGTATTTTATCAAAGTCTATGGACTGGTGCCCTCAGTTGGCGTAAGCCCATTCCAGAGCAGACTTCAAAACCATAAATGATTTCGGAGATGACGGGTATACTCTGAGCTCCACAAAGACTGACAAGACCGTCATAACCTAGCATTACACACACCCAGATTTCCGCTCTGAACTGCAGTATTTAGCATGAAACTCTCTTACTCCGATGCTGGAGCTCACTACAGCTAAACTGTTGCCTGCCTTTTGGTTCTTTGTTCGTTTTTGTAGATCAGAGGGCTTGAGACTGTTTACTGCATCGATAGCATGGGGAAGACAAACGGAGGCTTTGTTGAACTAGGACCCTGCCACAGGATGGGAGGGAATCAGGTAAATAAGCATACTTGCGTGTTTTTATAGTTTGCTGCCTTGGAGCAGCTAGTCTTACTGATCACGGGGTTTTGTTTGCTTTTTAATTTGATAATTTTGTTTGTTTGGGTAAAGTAAAACATTCTGTAAAAAACTGACAGTGCTAAAGCATTTACTTAGATGGGGGTATGATAGCAGTGTTGGGTTTTCACAGAAGCAATCTGAATCTAGGATTTCTGTCTGATCTTATAGATCTTATAGATTAGAATATATTATATATATATTAGAATATATTCCTCTGTGAGTATATAACCATGTAGTAATTTTACTTGCAAGTATTGTTCAGTATTCCACATTTCCCCCTAATAAGCCAGGATGTTACTGCCGGGAAGCTCTATTGCGCTAATAGATTTTCTTACTTCCTAATGTGGGTATTGTTCTTATCTCTGATTTAGATTGTGAAACATCATCAGCTCTGTTTCCACTTTTTCATCTGCTCATACTGTTGGTACATAATAAATATGTGTGGATGACCCATTCTATATCTAAGAGGCTAAGAAACATAGTCCTTTAAGTGTTAGCAGGAGTCTTCGCTCATATCAAAATGGACATAGTTTCTATCTTTGGACACAGAATTCCAAGCATACAGAAAAATTATAGAAAAATTAGATAGTTATTGAGTTTAATTATGAGTTAAGGTTTTTTTTGAAATAATGTATATCAGCAGAGAAGGTGCCTTGTTACTTTACTTTCTTTTTTTAATAGCTTTTTCGAATCAACGAAGCTAATCAGCTCATGCAGTATGACCAGTGTCTGACAAAGGGGCCAGATGGATCGAAAGTTATGATCACACACTGTAATCTGAATGAGTTTAAGGAGTGGCAGTACTTCAAGGTATTGTGTATTTCAGCTCCTGAAATAATATTATTTGCTGTTTCACTTTAATAATACCTACCATCTGGAATTTAGGTGTATAAATCTTGATATATGTATGTATATATATATGTATATATGTGTGTGTGTTTATATACATACATATATGTAATTTCCATAATATTGCATTTATATTTCATGTTGTCCAGCAGGTGGAGATAGAGACAAACAAATAACACTTGGAAGTCTGGGCCTCCACTTCTTTTTTTTTTTTTTTAAAGATTTTATTTATTTATTTGACAGAGATAGAGACAGCCAGCGAGAGAGGGAACACAAGCAGGGGGAGTGGGAGAGGAAGAAGCAGGCTCACAGCAGAAGAGCCTGATGTGGGGCTCGATTCCAAAACGCCGGGATCACGCCCTGAGCTGAAGGCAGACGCTTAACTGCTATGCCACCCAGGCGCCCCTCCCACTTCTTTATCACAACTGGATAAATACTGCCTTAAAGGTCAAGTGTTGTTACTCACTTGACACCACAAGCACAGTTTTTCTTTTTCAGCTGTGAATAGTCCAGGTTCTTTGCTGAGTTGAAGATTCCAACATATTAATGTCTTTATGTATAATCTTCAGTGTCTAGACTTGACTAAATCAATTTATTGTGAAACACAAAGCTGGGAAAGCTGCCCCACACTGAAAGAACCCTGGCAACCCTCAACTTTATTTACTCATGTAGTGGCCGTGATCAAACCGTGTCTCTCATGCAAGCACTTGTTTGCTCTGTAGTGATGGTGTTATGACCCAGCGTAATATTCCCAGTTATCATCATTCATAGATAATCACTATGAAGTGGTAAGTCCGTGTCAGTTGCTGACTTTTTTCCTATAGCAAGTCAGGAAGGAGGAGGTTAACATAAACCCTGAAGAACAGAGCATTTGTTTCCACAAAGAAAGGTGAATAATAGCAATAAATGATGGGGGTCAGTGAGAATAGTCTGAGTAAAACAGTAAACGAAGGCGAAGGCAGACCAGAAACTACCATCCAGAAGTAGTTTAGTGGATAAAAAACAGAATGTACGTGTTTTAGATATTTTAAAGGCCGTAGCATTGAATACACATTTGTGCATCAGATGTTACTAAATATTCCTTGGGGCCCGATGATGTGGTGACTTCAAAAAGAAGCCAAAACCCATTATATTCTAATGGCAGAAAAGAAAAAAAAAAATGAAAATAAGTAAAATGCCATAGGTTAACAATGGAGAGATTAATAGAGAAGTATCATTGCACCAGATCTTGAGATAGAAAAAGGCTTTTCATAGACAATGAATAAAAACTGGGTGAGCGAAGGCATGGGATGAAAGTGTGTAGTAAAGCTAGGACTCAGGGTTAGTTTGGTATCCCTAAGTTGTAGTCCACATGAAAGAACATTGAACTTCATTTTGTAAGTTTTAGAGAGTGAACAACTTTGAGGAACCCAGTGAGAGGAAACAGTGGATACTTTCAGGAAAGTAACTCCAGGAACATTGTGAAATATGGACTGATAAGCAGATCAGCTCAGTCTGCAGTTCTCAAACTTCTGGTCTCTAGATTGTCTCTACACCCTTGAAAATTACTGAGACCCTCCCCCCCCCAACAAATTTTATTTATCTAGGTCATAGCTAAAAATATTTTCTGAATTGCAAATTAAACCTGAGAAATTTTTGTAAGCATGTATTCGTATTGTATTTGTACTTATGTATTAATTCATGTAAAAGTTAGTGATAACCCTACTACATGTTAATATAAATAATTTTGAATAACGAATTACTATTTTTCCAAAAAGTGAGAAGAATGGCATTGTTTTATGATTTTGCAAATCCCTAGAAATCTAGGATTAAATGTCTGGTTTAATAGAAGACAGCTGGATTCTCATACTGCTTCTGCATTCAATTCGATGTGATATGTTGTTTTAGTTGAAGTATATGAGGAAAATCTAACCTCAAACATTCGGTTAGAAAAGAGAGGATTAATTTAATAGCCTTTTCAGATAACTGTGTTTTTTTTGCACTGTAGAACCATACCAGTGAACATATTACCCTATGTTACATTAAAATCCGTTGGTCTGTCTTACACCCCAAAAGGATCTTTTACTCATGTCTGCTTTTGTAACATCATGCATTGCTTGTTTGGAAAATATTGGCTCACTAAGTTATGTAGATCTTCAGTTATGAAATGTTGACACATTTCATTAAACAGTGTCAAAAAATCACAAATACAACCACTGATTTCTTGGTAAAGCTGTCAAGTTCATGGTGGTGGGTACACGTTTTCCACAACTCTAATTCTTGCTTGAAAAGTCAGATTCTAGGGGCGCCTGGGTGGCTCAGTTGTTAAGCATCTGCCTTTGGCTCAGGGCGTGATCCTGGCGTTCTGGGATCGAGCCCGGCATTGGGCCTGCTTCTTCCTCTCACACTCCCCCTGCTTGTGGTCCCTCTCTTGCTGCCTCTCTGTCAAATAAATAAATAAAAGCTTTAAAAAAAAAAAAAAGTCAAATTCTATCAGTGGCAACAAATACTGTCAGATTAGTGTTCCCTTTTTTTTTTTTTTTTAAGTGACAGGCTTCATTCTCTAGAAAGTCTGCCCAGTTCCAAGTTTGAATAACCATAGTTTGTCCTTTCAGAGTAGTCCTTTCAAGTCAAAATGACGTTACATGAAAAAAGCGGCTAGTCGAACTCTGAGGTCAAACAAGTGTACACGTGCTTTCCTTCCGATAAGCACTGTACTTCAGTATATGGAAGTGCTTTATGCACACTTTCCATTTCATCTTAGAATGTTTTTGAAAGTATACTTAAGGGTAGGGGCACCTTGGTGGTTCAGTTGGTTAAGCGTCTGGCTCTTGGTTTCAGCTCAGGTCATGATCTCAGGGTCATGGGACTGAGCCCCTCAGCAGACTTTGTGTTCAGCAGGGAGTCTGTTTGAGATTCTCTCCCTCTGTCCCTTCCCCTCATTTGCACACTGTTTCTCGCTCTGTCTCTAAAATAAATAAATCTTTTTAAAAAAAGGTATATTCAAGAGTCAAGATTTCATAAAACTAGTAAGTTTTACTGTTTCAACAGACATCTTTAAGTAAAACTAGCATTTTCTTTTTTAGCTGTGGATGTATGGCCATGAATAATGAGACAACTAGCACACTTACGTCACTGCTTGATTTATGCTAGGGCCCCAGCATTTTTACCTGCCATTGCTTTTGCACCATCAATGTAAATGTCAGTGCAATGAAAAAGGCAAATGGGGTCTTTGTATTATTATATAGTTTTGGCGTTTCAGACCCAATCTTAGATAGTCTCTGAGGACTGCGAGTATGAGAAGCCCTGAGCTATATTAAAGAAATTTACAGCAGGGGATGAGGGCTAACCTAAGGCCTACACAGTGGGTCTGGGAAAGGATAGAGATCAGAGACGTTGCAGATATCAGTCCTCAGTGACTGCTACAATTTGAACGAAGGAAGGAAGGTGTAGCACGAAGTGCCTCTGTTCTGAGGCCTGGAAGGATGGTACTGCCATCAGCCACGGTGGGAACTGAAGAAGTAGGTTTGGAGGGGACGACAGTGAATTGAAGTTTGTATACCATTGAATTTGAGGTACCGGCAGTACATTAGGACTTAACAGGAAAAGGGCTTAGAAGACTGGCAGTCAGGAATAATCCAAAGTCCGAGGTATGGCTGGTTTAATAAGCCTGTCCGATTTGCTTGAATTCTCTTCTTGTGAAAGCCAGGTGATGACTTCAAATGTCAGTGATACCAAAAGAAGTACAAACTTAAAATTCCTTTGTCCTTTGTTTTCCAGAGCCTGCACAGATTTACTCACATTCCTTCAGGAAAGTGCTTAGATCGTTCCGACGTCCTCCATCAAGTGTTCATCTCTGATTGCGACTCCAGTAAAATGACTCAAAAGTGGGAAATGAACAACATCCATAGTGTTTAGAAAGAATGAAAGAAACCAATAACCTACCTACTGACACATAAATTTATACAGGACTGAAAACCGCCTGAAACCTGCTGCAACTATTATTAACTCTGTACAGCTCCAAACCCAGAACCTCCGGATCAGTTTGAAGGACGTTGATAAACTGTGATTTTACAATAACATTATCATCTGCAGTTACTGTTTACAAAACTGCTTTTACCTTAAACTTTGTAGATGTTTACATCTTTTTTTGTTTTGTTTTAAGATGATGTTGGTAATTTGTGCGTTTAGCTCTGTTTTATTTAGAACAGAGTTAAAAGCATTGTTGTCTTCTTTGGGATTACACTCAGGGGTCTGAAAGGCAGTTTGATTTTATCTTTTTTTTTAAAACACACTTGAAAAAAAGGTTGGAGTAACCAGACTTTCATATATAACTTGGTGATTATCAACCTGTTGTGTCTTTATTTAATTTTACATCTTTATGAAGCACTGCCACAGGTTCTTAGCCAAGGTGGCCTTCCTTCACAGTCATGCTGCTTTTTTGAAAGGTGAATTTCAACACATTTAGTGCCTCTTTCATTTCTCAGTATATATTTCAAGAGCTTTTGATGAAATTTATAGGATGGTAATGATGGAATTGTCATCTGGATGAGGAATACTTTCACTACTCAAAAATGAATTTATGTGCTACCATTTATTCTGAAATTGAATGTTGTATGGCTTGAAAAAGAAAAGACAGTATAGAACATCCAAGGCTATTTCATGAGTTGAAGATTGGCATTAATTCCCTCACTCGCTGGCATTCCCAGCGCTCTCTGTTGATACTGACTCCTAAGATAGCAAAGGGGGTCCACCAACCAGAGAAAAATTATCCACTGACATCTGGGATTTACTTTTCCCTAATACCTGTCACTACAGAGAATTAATTCTCAGTTTTGAAATCTTGAAGTGTGGGGGTAACAAAAACAACCAAATACCACTGTAGACACATCCAAGGTTCATTCTAACCAAGGTAAGACTCTCCAAGCCCTTATTTAATTAAGCCTTAACAAACCTCCTGTGAGTTACAACCTAAGCTGTGGAACCGCTGAAGCAAAGAGTGAATGGATGTTTCTTGTATCTCTTCATCCAAATGAAATCCCCTGCACATTTTTTTAAATTAAAAAAAAAAATGGCTATTTAAAAATACAGTTCATTAACAAATACGAACTTCTGTTAGGTTAGGTGTTAGTTCCCTAGTATTTCTTAATTTTTTTTTTTTAGAAAGCTTATTTCTATTAGTATTTTTCCAGTGAAAAGAAGACTTGTTTGGATTTCAACATTAAGATAGTACCTACTATAGGAAAACAAAATAGTGCAAGTGGTCAATTAAATTTTAATTTCTAAATAATAGTCTTTTGTTACCCAAAATATTAAAATGCTACACTGAGTGCAAAAAAAAAAAAAAGAAAAGAAAAAGAGAAAAAGAAAAGAAGAAAAAAGAAAAAAACTGATGAAGTGGGGAATGGCAAGTAAATTACACATTTTTGATCCTGTAATCATGATATCATTACAATGAAAGGAATTTCACAAACTACTGCCAGAGGGAACTATTTTTAATTAAAGCTTAAAAAAGGAAAGAAAAAAAAATCTACATTTGTTTAGAAGAAAAGCCTACAAATTTGTTTCTTCCAAGCTTAGCTCTTAAATTTGGAGAGTCAGAGTTAAACATCCTGAACAGAGTTTTATTTATAATTTTGAATTGTCAATTTATATTTTGCTACTGATCTGTGATCAACCATTTTAACTTTCATTCATCTCTAGGGATGTTTAAAAAGGAATACATTTATATATGCTTATACAACTGCAAAATAAATCAATTATAAAAAGGAAACTAAGAGAATTGGTACTTTAATTACTTGTGTCTTTGCAAATAGGCTCCATTTTCCTTGTTGAATAGATTATAACCTTGTTAACTATGCATAGGCCTAAGAAAGGTGGCACATAAAGTGTGCATGTAAATTTTAAATGGGTATTTTGTGCAATTCGTTGATACTCTATGAAAATGATTCTACATATTGAAATCGGAAACCTTACCAAACATGAAAAACATTAGAAGCTGCTGCCATATGACTATTTTCTACTGTAGGCTGCTTTGGAAATAATTCCCATATCCTTGCTTTGTAAGTTGATAATATCACTATGCATTTCTACACATTTTATAAATTTGATTTATGCAGATTTTGATACACTGTATGTTTCTGTAGAAATTGTATAAATATTCAAATTTTATTAGGGACAAATTTGAGAAGTTTATGTATATCTTAATTCTGGGTTGCTTGTTTTTTAGGTGAGAAAAAAAATAAAATACTGTATTTTAATCCACGAGTTTTTTTCAGTATTTGTAATCATTTCTAAATCCAAACACTGCATGCTTGAAATAATTACTTGATTTTGTTTATAAAATACACTAACATAATAGCTAAAATATCTTATACTATAGTTATATGTTGAGTATGTGCTTGAATATTGGTTATAATTCTGCTTAGAATATGCTTGGAATACTTGGAGCTTACTTATCTGTAGGAAGGAAACATAAAAGTTTATTTTTGTCTCTAGTTGCCTATATATATAACAATTTTTTTTTGAAGTCACTTATCCAATTATAAAAAACCACCCCAGCAACATATATCTTTCTTGGCAGTATATTCTATTATAGAATTGCCTGTTGAAAGTAAAAATTTCTTTAGGTCAAAACTCTACAACCTGACAGATCAAGTGAATAGAGAGAAAAGAAGCCTACCAAAAAACAGAAACAGGCCGTAGGACCTTGAGGCAAAACATGTGACGGAGAAGATAGGGCTGCTGACATTCCAGTAAGTCTCAGTGTTGATTTGGGAAACTTTCTCTCAGTTGACTTGGCTATTGTCATATCCTCTAATTCTCAGCTGCTATACCAAAGAAATTTGAAAAAGTCACATAAGACCAGACGAGTAAACAGGGGCTCACTTATTTCTTAAGATACAGTCTCACAGGGATTTTGGAATTTATTTCATTTCTGACAGAATCTAACTTTGTAAAAAAAAAAATATGCACTTATAATTCAGTGGAAAACGTGGTAAGTACTTGATCTGAGCCAGATCCCTAGTAGGCCAGTCATTTGGGTACGTTAAAATTAATCCATGTGAAAGATTTAAAAAGTATCAAGCACTATGAAAATGCATGTCATTCATTAGAATCAGTCAGTTGCAGGAAAATGGACAGAGAATGGTTTTTGTGGACCACTCTTTCCTGGAATTGAGATTAAAGGAAGGATGGACTCTAAACTAAATCTAATAATTGTTTTGCATTTCTCATTTTTAAGATTTTGAAATGTCCATAATTGAGCCCACATCTGAGCAGAGGTGGGATGGGGAGGGCTCCTTATTTTCATAATAGAATGATGTTACAATCTACTCATCTGAATGAATATAGTATGGTGGACCAGTCTATTTTCAATCTCTGTTCCACTACAAATTACTCCTATAACCTTGGAAAGTTATTTAAACTCTGTACCTCAATTTTCCCATTTGCAAATCAGGGAAAATAAGTGCATATTTATTTTGTGGGATTTTATTAGGATTGTATGAATATACATAAAATGCTTAGGATAGTTCCTGGCATATAGTCAGGGTAATATAAATATTAGCTGTTATTATCTGGTTTCAAGGGCTTAAAATTTGTTTTTAATCAGAAGATGGCCTACACTGCAAACCCTATATAAAGTCTACCTGTGTGTACCTGTTTCATATATGAGATGACATTACCCACACTTTACAAATGAAGAAATGAAGCTCAGAAGTTATGTTGCTTCTTAAATTGGGGGTAAAATGTTTATCCATAAGGCAATAAATGATCTCTACCTCACATCATTTATATAGCATGTGTAAAATATAGTTTTTAGTGGTCTAATTTAACGCTTGGATATAACTAAGTGCATCTTGAAGAATGTTTTTGAGATCATGTCCTTAAATTACTTTTAAATGAAATTTCTCAGGTTTTTGATATGGGCAAATAAACTCCAACTGTATTAATCCTTAAATGTACAAAGCAAAACTAAAACTTTTAGTAGAAAATTGAACTGCATAGACTTCCATGTCTGGCCATGACATAGTAATTGGTATTGGACTTACCCTGCTGTCCTAAACAGCTATAAACTGGATAAAATATATGGGCTGTTTTGAGTAATTGAATAATAGGCAAAGCAGACTGTGATACTTGAGAGAAAGGAAACATGCAAGGTGAACCCCAGGTTTACCATGTCTGTCTGTCCGTCTGGGAAAACTTTTGTGATCATGGTAAAGGAAAATGGAGCTCAAACAGTGGTGATACCGGTGAGCTGAGGAGACAGAGAGTAGAGTTTGGTGCTGCTGAGACAGCTGGAATTCACAGGGAAGGTTACTGGAGGGGAGCGCACTTGAATACCAGGAAATTGGTACAGGAATTTCTATAGCACTGCCATTTACAATTGCAAAACCTCCAAGAACAACCTAAACATTCATCAATATTACACAGCAATGAGCATGAAGTAGTTAGAAACAAGTTAGTAGGATAATGTTAAGTGAAGAGGGCAATTCCCAAGATATGACCAGCAAATACTTTTTGTAAAATTAAAGGCAACTAAAACATACACGAAGTCACACATCTATATGTGATTGATAGATTAAATAACTTGTCCAAGTTCAAATTTAGCATTGGGAGTCAAGAACATAACAAGGACATCAAGTCAAGGACATAAAGAACTTCACTATCAGTACTTTCAGAACCATGTTGGAGGAATTTCTATTTGTATTTTCCATGTAATATAGTTTTCCTCTCTACTTTGAGGGTCAAAAATCTCAGAACTGGGTTCCTCAAAAAATTAAAAATAGAACTACCCTATAATCCAATTATCATACAACTATTTACCCAAAAAATACCAAAACATTAATTCAAAGGGATACATGCACCCCTATAGTTATTGCAGCATTATTTACAATAACCAAGATATGGAAGCAGCCCAAGTGTCCATGTGTTCATCGACAGATGAATGGATAAAGGGGTGGGGGTGTGTGTGTGTGTGTGTGTGTGTGTGTGTGTGTGTGTAAAATGGAGTATTACTCAGCCATTAAAAAAAAATGAAATCTTGCCATTTGCAACAACACGGATGGAGCTGGAGAGTATAATGCTAAGCAAAATTAAGTCAGAGAAAGACAAATACCATATAATCTCACTTGTTATGTGGAATTTAAGAAACAAATGAGCAAAGGAAAAATATTGAGAGACAAACCAAGAAACAGACTCTTAACGAACTAAAGCTTGTGAGAGGGTAGATGGGTAGAGGGATGGGTGAAATAGGAGATGAGGATTAAAGACTACACTTATCAGAGAAAAAAAAATAAAATGATTTAAAAAATCTCAGCATACTCTTACCATAGCAACTATCTTAACTCATACATATTGGTATGTATACTTTTAGCTAACATTTATTATTTACTGTCACTTGCCACTCAGATGAGTGTCTTAAATATATTGCCTCATTTAATCCTCAAAATCCTCAAAATTTCTAATTTTATAGACGAGGAAATTGAAAGGTTATATGATTTGTCTGTTACCAACCAGTAAGAAATAGAGACCTATTCAACTCTAATCCAAGTCCCAAGTGTAACTCATCTTCTCACTCTTAATCTCCCTCACAACCTTGTTTTTCCCTTTGTATTTTTTCTTAAGTAATCTCCATGCCCAATGTGGGGCTCAAACTCATGACCCCAGGATCAAGTGCCGCATGCTCTACCAACTGAACCAGCAGGTGCTCCCTGTCTGTATTTTAATTTATCCTTTGTATAAGCCACCTCATCTTTATCGGAAAAATGTGAAGAATCAAATAATCAAATAACAAATGTAAGTGAGTTAGTGTTTTATTATCTTACCTGCTGCCCTAGGATATTTGGCATGTCTTCCTGAAGGAAGGAGACTGGATTGGTTGATATAAAGATCATTTCCAGTTCTGAAGTTTGACGCTCCATGTTGCTTAGAAGTTGTTTTTCTCCTCTTTAAATGTGATGATCTGTGCTCCTGAGCCCACTATTCTATAGATACGGTAACTCCTAGGATGAGGCTCACTAAAGGAAAAGTCAGCACTGTAAATCCTGGAGAGAGGCCCAGGAGCACAATGAAATTCCACTAAGACCTCAGAAACAACATCTGTATGTACATTTACTACAGGAAAGAAGTCAGAGGACTTTCCAGTCAGGGTGAGAAGTTTCTTATGCAACTATGAAAACAATGCTTACCTGGAAGGCATATAAACCTATCAACAGTCCTAACTCAAATATTATCAATGATCTTACATTTATTTACCTATTTAATTTACAGATGGCAAACTGGTAACCCTTGGGTAGAATCTTACCTGTAGACGTTTTTCTTTGAACCCGACATTTGAATTCATTGCCAACATTTATGATTCAGATTACACTTTTTAAAAAATATCTAGATTTCTGGTTCCACTTGAAAATTTGGGATATCTGGGAATCCTAGACCCACACTTCCATCCAACAACAGGACTGAGCTAAATAGTAGCTGCCCTCTTTATCCTGGGCATTTTTGTTTATAATATAGAGTACCTACTACGTTTCTGGCACAGAGTAGAGAGCGTTATACAAAATTTTTAAAAATTGCCCTCATAGAGCTTACTTTCTTGGATGCTCATCACTTTACCACATCCAGCCCTTTTCCCTGTCTACACTCTATATAGATCTTCGCATTTCCTGCCAATATCCTATCTTTCTCTGAAAATGCCATCGTCTCCAATAGGGATCTCATGAGAATGAGTCCAAAAATGGGTTATTTCTAGAGATGTTTTATTTTTAAAAGGACTGGATCTTGTGCAGTGACCTAACAGCTGTTTTATTTCTTCTTGCTATTCCCCAAGAAATAAAATAATTGCTTTGTAAAACATTTTTAGTGGCATATGTGGTAATAGTCAGGTTTAAGATAATGCTATATTTGTACTAGTCTAAGACAAGCTTATGATTTACTACTTACAGTAAATAATGCTGTTAAAAAACAAAATACAAAAAGGCATACTGTCATCTATTGAGCAAGTTTGCAATTGACTACACCAATATGTAAGAAACCTTAGGCTCTCCTAACCCAGCTTTTTCAAATAAAAAGACCAAAGTAGTAGCTGCCATCTGGAGAGACATTTGAGCCCCTACCTGAGTCTTTCACCAAACTAAATTCCAGGAGGATCAGATTTAAATACTATTTTTTAAAGGAAAGCAGATAATCTTTATAATCTTTGAGTGGGAAAGGCCTCCCAAAACCACTAAAGAATAAAATTGCCCACATAAAACTTTGCATAAAGAAAACATCATAAAGTCAAAAGGCAAATGACAAGGACGAAAATATTTACAATTCAAGTCACAAAGGGTCACTTTCCTTAATCTCCACACTAACAGAGACCCATGAGACAGAAGACCACAGGAAACAAATGGCTCTTAAACATAAAAATATGCTCAAGTTGTAACAGGAGGAACCATTTTTTTTATAAATCAAAACAGCAAAGATTAAAAAGTTTGATAACAATTATGTTGCTGAGATGAGGAAACAGACACTCTAAAACATTCATTGCTGTGGAGTATGTAGTAGTACTTCTATTGAGACCAATTTTGGCAGGCTTTACTAAGTTAACAAAATGTTAAGAGGTTTCCAGCATATACCAGGTACAGTTGACGCTTGAACAAAGTAGGTTTGAACTGTGCAGTCTACTTACATGTGGATTTCTTACAGTACAGTACTGTAAATGTATTTTCTCTTAAATGATTTTCTATCGTTTTCTCTAGCTTACTTCAAAAATACAATATAAAATATATATAACACAGAAAGTATGTGTTGACTGACAATATTACCAGTATAGATTCTTGTCAACAGGCTATTAGTAAAGTTTTTGGGAAGTTGAGTTATATGCAGATTTTCGACTGCATGAGGGGCAGGATTTAGCTCCCATAAGCCCCATTTTTTCCAAGGGTCAACTGTACAGGTTTTGGTGGTTATAATCATCAAATGTTAAAATGTACAAACTTAAAATTTTTGTTAAGATTTTTTGAAATTATATATAAGGATATGCATTGCAATTATTGCTCATAAAAAAACACACCTACCTTTAGGGAACTGATTTAATTATGATCCAAGCAATGGGATACTATGCAGCTAGCTATTGAAAGTGTCACTCTGTTGTACTGTACTGACAGAACATTTTCTAAAATGAGAATAAGGGGCAGAGCATACATATAGAAAGCTTCCACTTGTGTAGTATTTATATATAAAAATATTGTGTATTTATTTGTATTTACTATATATAAAATTATAAAAAATTATATATAAAAATACAATTTTATATATAAGCACAAAGCATCATATATTTGTATTTACATATATAACTATTAAAGTATTAGTTTATATATATAAATATATAAATATGCTTTGTGCTTAAATCTCTCCTGAAGGATAAATTATATACTATTGTGGTTGCCTCCTGGGTTCTAGAACCAGGTAGTTGGGAATCAAGGATGGACTACCCACTACATAGCTGTTTTACATTTTGTATCACAAAGATATGACATATTTCCTAAAAGAAAAAAAAAGGGGAGTTTTCATAAACAGCTGGTCTGGGATGGAACCTAATTCTTACCCCTATTTCCGTGCTTTCCAACAGAACCATTCCTTGAAGTAAACTAGTCATGAAAATTTGCTGATACAATCTTTGAGATTGGAAATCTCGATCTACACTTAAAAATATCCAACATTACTCACCCTAAATCCTGAACTTACTCTAGAGCAGCTCTTAATGAGTTGTTCTCAGCTTAGACACATTCAAGTGTTTTATATAAAGAAAATTAAAGCAGTCCCAAAAAGATGACAAGAAGTCTGATACATCTGCCTCATGGGTCTAGAAATTCAGATTTACAAATCCTGAAGGAAACAAGACTTTTACCCTATTTCAATTTTAGCAACTCCCATTTAAAATCTCTTTACGCACTAGGTAGTGCTTTGGGTAGTTTTTTAACTTTCTCCTTTAACATTAAAACACTGTGAAGTGGGTACTGACCCCATATTACAAATGGCGAGATATAAGGTCAAAACTAAAGTTCATAAAGCTAGTATTTATAGTGCTGGGGAACTGGGATCCAGACCTGGATTATGTCTTTAAAATACACTACCCTAATTTTTTGGCACTATTAAGCCACTTAATACCAGAAATTATCTTTTAAAATATTAATTTTTTCATTTTGATCAGCAAAAGCTCCAAATTTAAATGTGCAATTACTGGAATAAGACTAAGGTGGCCAATTAGAGGTCTGCAGATTTTTAGTCTATTTGCTCTGGTTATTATGCTAATACCTCACTTCCATTTAACAAAATTTTGGTATTTCCTGTTTAATATCAAATACTTATTCAAATATGGCATAAAATAAACAACCAAAACTTCCACAGTTAGGTAATAAGAATTTTGAATATTTTAAAACGTGATAATTAGGATTGTCAGGTTTAATTATGAAACTATCAACAAATAGGTTTCTTCTGTCACCACTTGACCAAAAGAGGTTGACTTTCACTAGAAGCCTCTGGTAACTATTCAAAAGCGTAATCCTAATTCAAAAAGAAGCAACTGCTCCCTCAAAGGAGCATTTCTCAAATTAGTTGCTTCCCCCAATAAATATAAATCCTAGTGAAATTTAGTAATGGCAAATCACAATAACCACATCGAATGTTTTCTTAAGGTTATCCAAAATTCTAAAGCTTAAAACCATACTAATTTTTAAAGATATAACTCCAAATTCATTCCAGTATTCTACCTTGAACTAGCTCATAATCAACAGAAAATTCAACCTGTTACTAATGATGTTTTTAAAAATTTGTTTTTAGGTATATACTCACTGTATTAGCTCCTCTGCCTCATATTAAAGAGAAAGTTTCCCTAAAGATAGTGTCAGTTAAAAAAAAAAAACAAAAACAAACCCAAGGAACAAGTAATAAATGAATAAAAAAAACTTACTCATTTTGTAAAACTGCACCGACTTTAGAAATTCATTAAATTCCAGATCTATTTCTTAAAGAATACTTTGTAAATTAGAGTAAGGGCATGTTTAACTTTCTTTTAACCAAACATTTTACTCCATCAACTGTGTCTGAGAACTATTAGGCAGAAATACAAGAAAAAGTTGATGTGGTTCCAGACCTTAAGTATTTTTAAAGTGAAAATTAACCTAGCACATTACGACAAAGACAATAGAAATAATATACATAATTTTATTACAAAAAATTTTTTAAAAAAACAAAATGCAACATTCTAAAAAACCCAAAATTTACTATTGATACTAATTCCTACAAGTTTGCTGTGCTACAATACACAAGTCAAGAAATTAAGAAAACCATTAAATATTTAGAAACATTCAACATCAGAAGCTTTAAAATCTAACTGTATGTAGTAGCCCCTCAAAAAGCTACAACCTGCATTTTTAAAAAAGTATTTCCTCTACAAAGAATCTTATCAGCTATACAAAAATCTGTACAGTTTTTATACTGAAGCTAATATTGAGCTGCACTTGAATTCACATTCTTAGCAAAACAATTGCCTGAGCACACACGCACACTCCACACATATATCATTACAGGATAGCCATTTATTCTTCATCTTCCTCCTCTTCCTCATCATCTTCATCTTCTTCCTCCTCTTCCTCTTCCTCCTCATCCTCTGGTTCATTCTTCTTCTTTGAACCTGTTGGCCTGCCAGGGCCCTTCTTTCCAGCTTCACTTTTGCCCTTGGCACGATATGCAGCAATATCCTGAAATATTGTCAAAAAATAAAATCAGCATCCGGTGTCATTACTCAACTGTGAAAACCACTAAGTTGTAAACAATCTAAGATTATTGACCAATAACCCTGATGACTGTCCAAAGAGGATTCAGAGTCTAAACTCGGTTTTGAGAGCATTTATTCTCTAGGCTTTAGAAAGCTCATGAAGTGAAATGATGAGGTTGTAGATGTCAGAACTTTCACTATCGATGTCCATTTACCTCACATTGCCCACCCTCTCAAATTTTAGGTACATCCACATAAAACAAGTTAGTTCTTAAAACTTAAGAGACCCAGAACTATAAATGAGTTTATATGCAGGAATCTACCAATGCTACAAACACTGATTTCATTCAAAAAAAAGGAAGTTTCTCAATTAGCTTATATTCTTAAATGTACAATTTTCACTAGTCCTCCTCCAAATAGAGCTGACAACCATAAATACAAGATTAACTAAACTTCCTAATTCTACAGTTCATACCAACTTCTAACATCCTTATTTGGAAAATATCTTGGCTTTAAAAGGTTAAGACAATGTACCTTTTCGTATTTCTCCTTTAGCTTAGCTGCTTTCTGTTCATATGGTTGTTTATCTTTGGCTGACTGTTCAGACCACATTTCACCCAATTTTTTTGCAGTATCCCCAATGGATAAACCAGGGTGTTCGCTTTTAATTTTTGGGCGATGTTCAGAGCAAAACAGGAAGAAAGCAGACCTGAAAGGAAGCAACGGAGTTAACAAGCTGAGTGGAAAATTAAGGGGCAATTTGATCTGAAAATGAACTTACGGAGGCCTTTTAGGAGCATTGGGATCTTTTTTCTTTCCTTTCTTGTCACCTTTGGGAGGAACATAATTTTTCATCTCCCTGTCATAGCGAGCTTTGTCACTTTTTGCCATATCTTCAAATTTCGACTTTTCCTTTGCAGACATGGTCTATGGGCATGAAAGGAAGAATAAAAGTACAGCAAATCTATAAGCTACAAGCTACAGGCATCCAAACCACATCAAGACCATCCTTAAGGGCCACATTTTCCTTGGTTAGCAGCATTTTACTTTTAGCAGTCTTAGTCTTGGAGATAAACGAGGTAAAGGAAAACCTAAGGTAATCTACCCAAAGCTCAAAATAAAATATCTGGGCGAGTCACCACCGTAGCAAAGTTGAAGGTTACAAGTTACCTACTCATTTAGGATCCTAGTCAAAAAAAAAAAAAAAAAAAACACACCTGAAAAACCCGTAGCTAATTCCGCTCTCACCTTCCATCTCTCCGAACATTTCTTGGAGAATTCGGCGAAATTGACGGAAGAGTCTGGGTGTTTCTTCTTGTGCTCTTCCCGGCACGTCTGCACGAAGAAGGCGTACGAGGACATCTTGCCCCGCGGCTTGTTGGGGTCTCCTTTACCCATGGTGACAGACGGCGTCTACCTAGCGGGGAGCGAAGCGGTGGGTGGACGCTGGCGGGGCTCGGCTTCCCGCCCAAATACGCGCCCGCCCCCTCTCGCGAGGAAGGCGGCAGACGCCAGGCTCCCCCGCCAGCCCGCCCCGGGCGGCCGCCTCCGCGCACACACCCTCCTCCCGGCACCCACCGGCACAGCGGCGGCCGAGCGCCTCACGCGCGATTACCGCGTCGCTCCCGAAGGCCCGAGACGCCTCCACCCGCCGCCCGCCCGCCCTCCGCCCAGGCCCGGGCTGAGGAAGGCAACGCCGCGGGCGCCGTCGAAACCCTTTTCCTGACAGAAATGTTTCCCCGGCTTCCACGTCGCCGGCCCCACTCAAAGAGCTGTCGCCTCACGACCGACATTCAAAAAACGACTGAAACCAGGCCTGGCCGAGCGTCCCGCCCTCCCGCCGGCCCCGGCCGCCCGCCCTCCACGGCCCCTGGCCCTCACCCCCGATTCCGCTCGCCGGGTCGAACCCCGAGAGCCACAGTGCCCAACCCGGCCAGAAGGCTATGAGGAAAGGGGGAACGGCAGACCCACGAACACGAAGGGGCTGAAGGGAATTCTTGCCTGGTGGTAGCTTTTCCTCAGAGTCCCGCGGAGAGGCCGGATCCAACTGAGACGCTTCCTTCCCAGGGCTCCGGCGTGAACTGGTTTATCGCTAACGCAATCCTCAGCCTCTTGTTTTGCAGAGTTCTCCGCGCCACGGCAACTTGACGAGCCGGGCCACAGACCACACCCCCTCCTCTGATTGGTTCTGGTGATTATTCAAACTCCCGTAGGCCCCGCCCTATCCCTACGGAGGCCTCCTATTGGCCGATGTCTCCCCAGGCCCATCCCTCCAGCCCCAGCCTAGCAGGTTCGGTGGGTCGCCCAGGTCGTTAACTCCCAGACCCGTTAGAACCGGTCAGGAGAGGAATGTACTGCTCGATCCTGATTGGCGGCGGGAAAAAGGTTTGAAAAATGGCGGGCCTGACGCTGACTGGCTGGGGCCGTAAACGGGGGGAGTGGTTGGCCTGAAAGGGAAAGCCCCGCCAGATTTAAAAATACCAACTCGGGAAATAGGGTTGTTAAGGGGTCGGAGGCGGCACAGTTTACAGGTGTTGAGGTAACAAGTAGACCGACCTACCCCTTCCCCTACCACTGTCCAGGTCGTGTCTCTCCTCTGCCCCAACTTGGCCCCACAGCGTTGTCTCTTCCTGGGAGCTGTAGTCGCTCGGCCGTGTGACCCCAAACGGCCTCCTCTGTCCCGTCCAGAGAATAGCAAATGGAGAGAGGCGGAGGAGCTTGGCCTGCGGGCCGATTGACCAGCTCCGTCCGTTATCGCTGAGGCTAGGATAGAACCCCAGGAAGACCGGAGGTGACGGGGAACCTGGGAAGGGGCGCGGGGGCGCGGGAGGGCGGCTGTTCGCGCCTCTCGTGTGGTGTTACCTAACGAACTTTCAGTAAGGCGTTTCCCGCCGGTGGAGTTTCCCTCAGAAGGTCCCTCCCTCCCTTCCCCCTTTGTCTCGGGTGTCCAAAGCCCGGAGGTAAACAAGGGCGCCCTGGGGTCCCGAAGGCGCGGGGGCGGGCGTTGTCTCCCTGGCTCCGCCCCCTCCCTCCGGCTCGGCGTTCCCAGCAGCGACCGGCTAGTTGGGCCCGGCTCACCCTCGCACCAGCGCCGCGCTGAGAACTGGGATTCCCGGCCACTGCCCAGCTTTCGCTATCTTATCTGTCACCTCTTATCTGTCTCGTCCCTCTTATATGATAATGTAAAAACTTTTTTAAAAAGCAATGAATGCCCCCCACCCCCGCAACTGCTTATATTCGCCAAGTGCATAGTGCAGCATTTTACACACTCCTCTAGGCCCAGGTTAAGAACCTTCATTTTAGTGTCTAGTAAGAGCGCACCAAAGCTACCTTAACTGCTTACCAGCATCACAAGCTGCTTTTCCCAAAGTGGCAGGTCTTTCACTGACATCTTAGTATACTATTTCTGTATTGTATTTAGTTTTGAGGTCTATTTTTTCCCCATGTGTTGCACTGATGGTTTCAACAGATTTTAATATTCTGTCTTATTTTCTCAGTAAATTCACTGGCATTTGTTAGACTGTGTGTGCCTGTTTGGTTTGTATTCAGTAACCCTGGCCAAAAATAACTCAAAAGCCAGCAGCTCTTTACCCAGATTTACTAATAAAAACAAGGGTTTTAAAAATGATTTTTCTTTAGAAATGGATATTGACTGCCCAGTATTGTGCTGAATTTAAAAATAAATTTTAAAAGTAGGTTTATTGCTATTTGAATAATATAGTATGATTTGTCAATTTGGATTTTTATCTGCTTTTTATAGCACAGTTATAACTGTGACCTTATTTGAAAATAGGGACATTGCAGATGTAATCAGGATGAAGTCATACAGAGGTGAGTTGGCCCCCAAACCAATGATTGGTGTCCTTACAAAATTTATAAGGGAATTTGGACACAGAGAAAGGCACAGAGGTTAGACAATGTGAAAAGACACAGGGAGAAGGCCATCTACAAGGTAAGGAGAGAAGCCTGGAATCTTCCCTCACAGCCCTCAGAAGGAACCAACCCTTCCCATTCCAATTTTCATTCTTCACTCCATCACAGTGGAGAACAGGAAAATATTTCTGTATTTAATCTGCTATTACCTTGGATGCTAAGGCTTAACTCTTAGGCTGTACTTCCTGGTCTAGAAGTAACATCAAAAAGCACAGTGAAGTGATAAAGCTTAAATGAGATCTAGACAATTGTTGGTTATAGAAGCACCTTTTTTTCTTTTTGGAATAAAAACCACATGCAGAATCTGGTAACACAAGAAATCTAATACCAAATTTGGTTCTGTAAAGATGGGTTAAATACACAAGAGGTTTGGTTCACTATTATGAATTACCTGGCATACTGTTATAAATTTATCAGAAAACTAAAATGTCCTATAAAGATATATACTAAAGGTCTTTCTCTTTTTAAAAAAAAGATTAGTTAATTAATTAATTAATTAGAGAGAGAGAGAGAGAGAGAGAGAGCGTGAGCGCCAGGGGAGGGGCAGAGGGAAGGAAGAGAGAGAGAAAATCCTCAAGCAGATTCCCTGCTAAGCGCAGTACGGGACCTGAGCGCCAATCCCAAGGACCCTGAGATAAGACCTGAGCCGAAATCAAGAGTCAGATGCTCAAGAGTCAGATGCTCAACTGACTGTGCCACCCAGGCGCCCCTAAAGGGCTTTCCTTTGCGTCTACTATTGTTATGGTTCTAAATGGAAAAATAAGATTGTTTTCTAAAAATTCAACCTTCTTTCAGGAACACATCAATTTCATATATTTTAAAAATAGCTGTCTAAAATTTATTGTTATTAGTATGATGAAAAAGAAAGTGTTTATGTTCTTCATAAAGAATGTATAAATTAAGGGGCACCTGGGCGGCCCAGTCTGTTGAACATCGGACTCTTGGTTTCTGCTCAGGTCATGATCTCAGGGTCCTGGGATCAAGCCCTGTGTTTGGCTCTGCCCTCATTGGGGAGTCCACTTGAGGATTCCCTCACTCTGTCCCTCCCCCTACTCGCTCACTTTCTCTCTCTCTAAAATAGTCTTTAAAAAAACAAAAAATATATAAATTAAAATCCAGCAAGGGCTTGTGGTTTTGAACATTACATTTAATATTTCTAGGTTTTTGATTGACAAACTAAAATGAGATTTGGGGGATCATCTCTAAGGTAGCATTCAGCTCTTAAATTGTATGATTCTATAATTCTGTGAGTATGTGTTCATAATGTGGGAAAATATTTTAACTTTTGTTATTGTTAGTGGTCAAGAGATTACAAATAAAATTTTAAAAGATAAATAATTCAAGATATAAGAAATCCTTTGGTTATAATACCAATTAGTTGCGAGCCTAGTTATTTCAAAACAGTATTTGTTGAAGTAAAGTTTATAGCTGTTCAAATGTAATAAATTATATAGACCAAACTTTAGATTACACGATATTACTCAGTCATCTTAGTCTTCTAGTAAAATGATTTAACCAGGGGATCCCCCTAGATGATAGGAATATAAAACTTTATTTGCCAAACTTTGCCTAGGTTCAGCTTCTCACAAATTGTAGCAATGTAAATATTTACGAATAAGCTAATTGTGAGTTAGGACTGAAGTTATTTCCAAAGTAGGTCCCCTATGTATATGTATAACTAGCTGTTCTGTAGATAAACTGGAAATTATCTACAATGTCAATCTGACAGGATTGTGTAGAAATGATCTGAGTTGTGCTATTGAAATTCCTATCATTTTTTTCATTCACTTACCCTAAAAATTTGGACTTTTCCTAATATGATCCTTAAACCAGACTGGAAAATCCTGCTAAAAGAGAATATTATATATCTTTTTGTGTGTGTGTGTAAATTCCCTCCCCCCAACATACAAAGCAGTAAATAATAAACTCAACAATTATTTTTTATTATTTCTTGATTAACACATATAGTCAGCCAAAATTAAAATTCTCTACATAAGGTTAGTTGCATATAAGAATAATTCTTATTCTCTCAGGTTGCCTAGTTAATGTAAAAAACTGAAAACCACTACCCTGCACACATATTAGTTTCTCAAAGATTAGTCTTATATTGAAATTTAATATTTTTAGGTTGTTTTTAAAGGCATGAGAGGGGAAGGATAAGCATACTAGAGTATTATCAAATAGGCACATTCACTTGTGGGGAGACCACTGGTTCTGAGGCCTAACTGTATACTGACTCCAGAGATTCAGTGTGGTGTAGTAGTGATGTAGTTAGTGATGTAATTAGTGATGTAATTCAATTATATATATACATTATATATATATTTTTTTAAGACTTTATTTATTCGTTTGACAGAGCAGAAGCAGGGGGAGCGGCAGGCAGAGGGAGGGAGAAGCAGGCTCCCCACTGAGCAGGGAATCTCATGCAGGGCTACATCCCAGGATCCTGAGATCATGACCTGAGCTGAAGGCAGACCCTTAACCGACTGAGCCACCCAGGCACCCCACAACAATATATTTCTGAAGAAATGAAAATGCAGGTTAAGAAAAAAAAGCAAAAACCTTTCATTCTACTGCTAGCAATTTCAATGAACAATGGTAAGAAAATAAATTTACTGTTTTTCTTCAAAAAAACTATCGACTATTTTTGTGAATCGATTTGAACTAAATGTCCCCCCAAAAGTTATTTACTTTCTAAAAGCCTCCACTGCCACAACCAGAAAAAAAAAAAAGAGGACAAACTGCAAAAATCATGTTTTTAAATACATTATAGATCTATTAAGCGACCAGAAAATAATTCAAACTAAAATTCTGGACAGGTATGCTGTCTGTCCTAGGTGTGCTGATGATTTTTGAGGAGAATTTATAGATTTTAGGTAAGGAACTGAGGACCATTCGGACTTTATCCCAGGTAGAAGGACCTTCACTAAGGGAAAGAGGATCCAGCAAGCTTTTGGCAATTGTGTGGAGTTAATACAATCGGTTGGAAACTAGAGGACCCCTAAATATACAGAAATAGATTGATTTTCCACCTACAGGGGCTGAATTCTGAGGTGGTACAAAACAATAGAAAATTGTGCCAGCAGGTTCTAAAAACAAAGTGAAAACTCCCAGGGTTTCATGGTGCTTAAAGGACAAAAGTCTGGCTGGAGGGAGAGGGTCATTGACAAATACAAGACTGGTCTCTTCCTGAAGATATCTGCCATTTTTTGAAGCTGTGTAGGTGGGAATGTAGACAGACAAGCTCAAAATCATCAAAAAGCAGAAATGAAACTTCCATAGTCTTTCTAGCCTAAGGAGACAGAGACAGACCACTAATCCCTCAATCAAAAGCTCATCAGTGTCTGAAGAACAGGAACGAGCCAGAGGTGAACTGGGTCTTATTAAACTTTACAGCCCAGCCTGGATACATACAGCTTATTCCCTCATTGGATTAAGATAATCTTTCTACCTATTAGAGGGGTTGAGTCTGCCTAATAGAGGAAAGGTCAAATCCTCTCTAGTATAAGATACCATCTGGAGCACATAATAAAAAATTTGAAAACTAAAGACAGAAAATCTTAAAAGGACCAAAGAAAAAAGATATAGTAAATTTTAAAAACAGTAAGTGGATGCTGACCCTTCAATAGAAATATGAAATCCAAAAGGCCACAGAATGACATCTTTAAATTGCTAAAGAAAAAAACCCAAAAAACAAAACTGCTAACCTTGAGTTTTATATCCAGACGAAAAGCTTTCAAGATTAAGGCAAAATAAAGATGTTTTTGGACAAAGAAAAGCTGAAAGAAGTCACTGCCAACAGTCTTGATTAAGGAAAATGATCCTAAATCCTCAGGAGGAAAAAAGAATACAAGCAAGGGTAATTATGTAAATTTAAAATGACTATTACTTCTTTAAAATTACAATAATAATGTGGGTTTTTATAACATATGTAAGTAGAAAATATAACAATAGCACAAATGGTAAGAGGGATAAAAGGGTCTTCTTTCATCATTCAGAAAGTGATAAAAGTTAACAATATGTGTTAAACTGTATGTCTAGCATGCTATACTTTGGGGTGCTAGTTACACAGGTATGTTTATACACATATACCTACATATGAGATATGTATATGTGTGTGTGCAAAAACTCACCCTTCTGCACATAGGCTACCAGGTATTAGTCCATGTTAAAAAAGTCAATGATGAATGGCTACTAAGCATAAGAATGAAGTATGTTTAACATTATTAATCATAAGGAAAATGCAAATTAAAACCACAATAAGATCACCACTTCATACCCACTAGGATGGCTATAATTTAAAAAGAAAATAGCAAGTGTTGGTGAAGATGTGGAAAAATTGGCACATTCATTCATTTCTGGTGAGAATATAAAATAGTGCAGTCACTATATAAAATAGTTTGGCAGTTTCTAAAAATTTAAACATGTATTTACTCAGCAATTCCACCCCTAGGTATCTACCTAACAGAGATGAATACCTATGTCCACACACAAAAAAATCTTGTGAGGGTTTACAGCAGCTTTATTTGTAATAGCCAAAAACTAGAAGCAATCCAAATGTCCACTGGCTGATGAATCAATAAACAAAAATGTGGTATATCCAAACATTAGACTACTATCTATTAATAAAAAGGAGTGGAGAAAGAAAAAAGAAATGAACACCAATACAAGCTATAACATAGATGAACCTTAAAAACATGCTAAGTGAAAGAAGCCAGACACAAAAGACAACATATTGTATGATTTTGTCTACCTGACATTTCTAGAAAAGGCAAATATATAGATTCAAAGCAGAAGAGTGTTGCCCTAGGGAGGTAGGAGCAGGGACTGACTGTATAGAAGCATGATGGAACTTCTTCAGGTAATGGAAATGTTCTAAAACGGATTATGGCTGCACAACTACATAAATTAACCAAAAAAATCATTAAACTGTACACTTATAATGGGCGAAATGTATGCACATTTTACCTCAATAAGGCTGTTTTTTTTTAAACGTCAGTGACTTATTTTTCAATTTGCAGAGCACTGTATCAAAATGGTCAACAAATAAGACTTTAACAATGACAGCTGTAGAATACAATATGAAAATACGGGATCATTTGAGAGGAAGTGAACACTACTTTTCTATTTTAGGAAATGGTAGTTCAGTGTCAGCAGCTCTTGAATTGCAATAGCATTGTTAGTTTGACCCATACTGGCTGAATATCTATTGCTTTCATACAATAAAAAAATAATTCTTTTGTAGATTCTTCTCAAATTATCTATTTCTTCTTTGTAGGTGTTTCCAGTTAAAAGTAAAATTGTGGTATGTTAATACTATACTGATCTTATATATAGCCAATGATAGTTTTGAGTTTGGTAATGACTAAAATGTAAATATTAATATGAATATAAAGGTGATATAACTCTGTCCTCTAAATAATTTTGTTACTATGCTTAGTAGTTTGATTGTATTTAAAAATATATTCAAGGGACGCCTGGGCAGCTCAGTCAGTTAAGTGTCCGTCTCTTGATTTGGGTTCAGGTCTTGATCTCAGGAGTTCAAGCCCCACATTGGGCTCCACACTGGGCATGGAACCTACTTAGATAGATAGAAGATAGATATTCAAAAGCAATATGAGATTTTCAGGTGTACTTTTACAAATACCTATCTAACTTTAAAGCCTAAAATTCTAATTAGACTAAAAAACATACTTAATATATAGTTGAAGATTGGACTAATTAATAAAGAAAAAGAAGTACAGGTTTCTCCTATTTTCCAAAAGTAAAATATTCCTATGAAACATTTCATAAGCCGAAAAGGCATATAGGGAAGAGTATCCCCAACTTTCCAAAAATTCAAGTTACACCACTTCACTTTTATGAAAGTCCTATGGTACAGTAATGGCTTTTTTTGTAAAGCAAAAAATCCTCTTTGAGTTTCTTTTGGTCAGTGAAAACAGGTACTGATGTAGGTCTTTCCTAAAAGCGAAATCATGTAACAAACTTTAGGAAAATGAGGGATACCTGTATATACTATGTGCCTAGCAGGACAAGCTCAAAGTTTTTAGGACAGTAAAAATTGAAGTGATCTTACTTTGTGGAGAACTTCAACAATCATCCTAGGAACTTCTGTAACCAGTTCTCTGGACAATGATCCAACGTTTGTATAGACAGAGCAGTATCCTGTTTATTCAGTAACCTCTAGGTTTATCTCATTCCCACATTTTTGTTTTGTTTTGTTTTGTTTTCCTGGGGGGTGGGGGTTGGTCTGAAGGATCTTGGGAATGGAGTAAATGTAACCCTAAAATCTGAGTCTGCTTTCTTTGTTGAGTATGAAATAAAAAACAAGGCTATTCTCAAATCCCTAAATAGTAGCCAATGAAAGAACTCCACGTAAATGTAAAATAGTCTTAATGTAGACAAGATTTAACCCAAAAAAATCTGTATTTCTCAAGCATTTCTGGTACATGAAGTCCCTGACATTCCACTCTGAAGATTCAGGATTTATCTTCAGGTTTTCGTGCCAGTCTTCCACTGCCAGTGCTGCTTCCTATCCTGTATACCCCTCTCACCACTGCACATCCTACAATACAATAACTTCACAAAGACATTTAAACCTTTGGGCCTCCAAAATGTCTACATTATGTCTAAAGCAAATGAGAGAAAAAGACACTGAAAAACATACATGCTGATTTAATGACAGAAGAGATGAGCAAAGAAGACAGAGCCTAGAGGTCACAGGCAGGGAAGTGATAGCAAAAAGCAGTAATGGCAAGGGAGGATCATGGGGCAGGTGGCACAAAGTGATAGATGTTTGGAGAGGGACATTAGATTTTATAAACTTAATGACTAACACCATATGTATTTAACAACAGAATATGATACACAATACCATTTATTTAGCAAATAGTGTCTGCTTTGTGCCAGGCACTGTTCTAAGTATTCTAAAAACATTAGCTCATTTAATCCTAATAATGCCAACGAGAAAGATTACTATTCTTGTCTATTTTCATTTTATAGAGGAAGTCACTGAGGCAAAAAGTTACTTGGCCAAGGTTACATTATCAGTCAGTATCCAGTCAGGAAAAGAAAACCACTTTGGGTATTTCAGAGGTAATATTATCACCTCTATTGTTGAGGGAATCCTTATAGAAAGGCTGGAGGAGCAAAAAGAAGGAAGGTATAATCCAAAGGGAACTGCAAGTAGAGCCAGTATACTAGCACTGAAGGAACAAAAGAGAAAGTAGTAGTATCCAAAACCCACAAATACTGTGCTTCAGAAGCTTTCAGAACTTAACTATGGAATTATTAGAACTATTACTGCTACCTGCTTTGCAAGAAGCCAGCAGCCTTCAGCAGCCCCCTTACCCCCACTCCTGGAGCCAGAGTAGAGGAGCACAGCGTGTCCTGAGGCCACTGGAGCTCAAAGAAAGGAAAAATGCCTTCCATCCTCTTCTTGCTTTTCAATCTCCCATTAGCAGGATGGAACTGGAGACCACCTGGCAAGTGAATCTGGGAAATGATTTTTAGGACTCCAGAACCTTTACGATACAGAGAGGGCAGAAGGAGCTGGGACACAGTGGACATAACTAGCATAGTTGCACAACTGGCAATTGGCAGAGCTTCAATCTCAGGTAGTCTGGCTCCTGAGTCCATGCTCTCAGCTGCTATACCAGGCTATAACACTGTGATCTACTATAATAAGAGTATTTCATATGTCTTAAAATTAATGTCTGCTCATAAATATAGTTGGCAGCAAAAAAAATTGTAGGAATTGTATTTATAAAATATTCAACAAATATTTAGCAAGATCCTATTTTACGCCAGGCACTATTCTGAAAATACAATGATGGGGCGGAGAAAAAGAGAAAAGAGGGAAGAGAGCTCCTTTCTCCCTGTTTCAGACTGAACAAAATTCCCTGGGAAGGATTCCAGCTGGGTTGGCTTGAATCATGTGCCCACACACTGAACTAAGCATTTTAGCTGAGGCAAGGTTATTGGGGAAATAACCTGGTGGAAATGCCCACTATAATCCTGAGACAAGGATTTGAGTGCAGGTAGTTTATCTGAAGGATTCAGGAAACACCAGTAAGAGGTAGGAAAGTAAGACAAAGAAGGGAAGGCAATAAATAAAGGGTACCTTATCGAGCCAGCAACCACATTGATAATGATTGGAGCATAATCCCATGGGAAAACTGTGGGAAATGGTATGAAACACATAACCCAAAGTTACCCACCTGAAGGGCAAGAGGGCTGGGGTATCTATATAATAAATCTCATCCGTCATTTGGTGAAGGCTGCTGAGATGGGAAGTTAATAATTCTCAGGCATTTGTAAATTGCCCTGACTACACAGGGACAGGGCTGCCTCCCATGCTTGGGAGAAAAGAGATGCAGATACTGGCAGCTGGAAATCTGCCTGAGAACAGTTAAGAGGTAAAAGCCAGAGAGGTATAGGCAGGAGTCTACAAGGCCTACTACTCTTAATTTTTCCATCAGATACAAATTTTCTTTGCACATAGTTGTTATGACTTCAAAAGAAATAATGCCTGTGAAAGAGTTTTATAATGTAGGAAGTATAATACCAAAAATTATTATTTAGAAGTTTCTTTTTTTAAGATTTTTATTTATTTATTTGAGAGATTGAGACAGAGAGAGCAACAGCACGAGCAAGGAGGAGAGGGAGAAGCAGGTTCCCCGCTGAGCAGAGAGCCTGATGTGGGGCTCAGTCCCAGGACCCTGGGATCATGACCTGAGCCAAAGGCAGACACTAAACCTGGGATCATGGCCTGAGCCAAAAGCAAATGCTTAACCAACTGAGCCACCCAGGTGCCCCTAGAAGTTTCTTGAAGACAGGGAATGAGTATTGTGTTTTACATCTCTCACAGGACCTAGCACACTGCTATATATATGTGTCATAGGCTTAAATATTTACTGAGAGTGGATTTGTCAATTTAATTAATACCTGACCATATTATTTTGTAGGTTTATGAAGGTAGAATTATTTTTAAATGGTCACTATGATCAAAAAGTCAAGTTTTCATCTGTCTCAAGAATTCTAAGTAGAATGGTCTTGTACTGTTCCTTCTTCTATGATTTTTCTTAAATCTAGACCATTGTAGATAACCTATTAATTGCCTACCCAATAGCCATTTTCTTCTTTCTTCTTCCTTTAAAAAATATCTTGATTACAAATAGTATTGATATTGCTGGTTCAAACCAATCATGAGAATACTACTCTGATTAGCATGAGGAAAAGGCAAGAAAATCATAGATGCCAACCCTGACATTGTTGAACTACTTAAGTGATACCAATAGCAATCTTCCTTCAGCCTTCTTACTACATCAGAAAAATAAACTCCTATTAATACCGTTATACAGGTAATCTGTTACACGTAGCTAGTGATTGATAACTTTTTTTAATTATTATTATATTATGTTAGTCACCATACAGTACATCCCCGGATTCCTATGCAAAGTTCAATGCTTCAGTAGTTGCATATAACACCCAGTGCACCATGCAATACATGCCCTCCTTACTACCCATCACCAGTCTATCCCATTCCCCCACCCCCTCCCCTCTGAAGTCTTCAGTTTGCTTCTCATAGTCCATAGTCTCTAATGTTTCATTCCCCCTTCTGATTACCCCCCCTTTCTTTATCCCTTTCTTCCCCTACCGATCATCCTAGTTCTTATGTTCCATAGATGAGAGAAACCATATGATAATTGTCTTTCTCTGCTTGACTTATTTCACTTAGCATTATCTCCTCCAGTGCCGTCCATGTTGCAGCAAATGTTGAGAATTCGTTCTTTCTGATAGCTGAGTAATATTCCATTGTATATATGGACCACAGCTTCTTAATCCAGTCATCTGTTGAAGGGCATCTCGGCTCCTTCCATGATTTGGCTATTGTGGACAATGCAGCTATGAACATTGGGGTGCATATGGCCCTTCTCTTTACTACGTCTGTATCTTTGGGGTAAACACCCAGTAGTGCAATGGCTGGGTCATAGGGTAGTTCAATTTTTAACTTTTTAAGGGACCTCCACACTGTTTTCCAGAGTGGCTGTACCAACTTGCATTCCCACCAACAATGTAGGAGGGATCCCCTTTCTCCACATCCTCTCCAACAATTGTTGTTTCTTGCCTTGTCTATCTTTGCCATTCTAACTGGCGTAAGGTGGTATCTCAGTGTGGTTTTGATTTGAATTTCCCTGATGGCTAATGATTTTGAACATTTTTTCATGTGTCTGTTAGCCATTTGTATGTCTTCATTGGAAAAGTGTCTGTTCATATCTTCTGCCCATTTTATGATTTGTTTATTTGTTTCTCGTGTATTGAGTTTGAGAAGTTCTTTGTAGATCTTGGATACCAGTCCTTTATCTGTGGTGTCCTTTGCAAATATATTCTCCCATTCCGTGGGCTGTCTCTTAGTTTTTTTGACTGTTTCCTTGGCTGTGCAGAAGCTCTTTATCCTGATAAAGTCCCATAAGTTCATTTTATCTTTTATTTCTCTTGCCTTTGGAGATGTGTCGTGAAAAAGGTTGCTCTGGCCGATGTCATAGAAGTTGTTGCCTATGTTCTCCTCTAGAATTTTGATGGATTCCTGTCTCACATTGAGGTCTTTCATCCATTTGGAGTTTATTTTTGTGTATGGTGTGAGAGAGTGGTCAAGTTTCATTCTTTTGCATGTAGCTGTCCAATTTTCCCAGCACCATTTATTGAAGAGACTGTCTTTTTTCCACCGGATGTTTTTTCCTGCTTTATCAAAGATTAGTTGCCCAAAGAGCCGAGGGTCCATTTCTGGGTTCTCTATTCTGTTCCATTGGTCGATGTGTCTGTTTTTGTGCCAGTACCATGCTGTCTTTGTGATCACAGCTTTGTAGTACAGCTCGAAATCCGGCATTGTGATGCCCCCAGCTTTGTTTTTCCTTTTCAACAGTTCCTTGGAGATTCGGGGCCTTTTCTGGTTCCATACAAATTTAAGGACTATTTGTTCCAGTTCTTTGAAAAATGTCCTCGGTATTTTGATCGGGATAGCATTGAAAGTGTAGATTGCTCTGGGTAGTATGGACATTTTAACTATGTTAATTCTTCCAATCCATGAGCATGGAATATTTTTCCATCTTTTTATGTCTTCCTCAATATCTTTCAAAAGTGATCTATAGTTTCTAGCATATAGGTCCTTTACGTCTCTGGTTAAGTTAATTCCAAGGTAACGCATGGTTTTTGGTGTTATTGTAAATGGGATGGATTCCCTAATTTCTCTTTCTTCAGTCTCGTTATTCGTGTATAGAAATGCAACTGATTTCTGGGCATTGATTTTGTATCCTGCCACCTTACTGAATTGTTCTATAACTTCTAATAGTTTGGGAGTGGATTCCTTTGGGTTTTCCATATAGAGTATCATGTCATCTGCAAAGAGAGACAGTTTGACTTCTTCTTTGCCGATTTGGATACCTTTGATCCCTTTTTGTCTTCTGATTGCTGTTGCAAGGACTTCTAGTACTATGTTGAATAATAGTGGCGAGAGTGGGCATCCTTGTCGTGTTCCTGATCTTAAGGGAAAGGCTTCCAGCTTTTCCCCATTGAGAATAATGCTTGCAGTAGGCTTTTCATAGATGGCTTTTATGAGATTGAGAAATGTACCCTCTATTCCTACACTCTGAAGGGTTTTAATCAGGAAAGGATGCTGTATTTTGTCAAATGCTTTTTCTGCATCAATTGAGAGGATCATATGGTTCTTGAGTCTTTTCTTGTTGATATGATGTATCACATTGATTGATTTGCGAGTGTTGAACCATGCTTGCATCCCAGGTATGAATCCCACTTGGTCATGATGGATAATCCTTTTAATGTACTGTTGGATTCTATTAGCAAGGATCTTGTTGAGGATTTTGGCATCCATATTCATTAGAGAAATCGGTCTGTAATTCTCCTTTTTGAGGGGGTCTTTGCCTGGTTTGGGGATCAAGGTAATATTAGCCTCATAGAATGAGTTTGGTAGCTTTCCTTCTGTTTCTATTTTTTGAAATAGCTTTAGGAGAATAGGTATTATTTCTTCTTTGAATGTTTGGTAGAATTCCCCAGGAAAACCGTCTGGGCCTGGAGTTTTATTATTTGGAAGGTTGTTTATCACTGACTCAATTTCTTCATAGTTAATTGGCCTATTTAAGAAATCTATTTCTTCCTGTTTCAGTCTTGGTAGTTTATAGGTTTCCAGGAAGGCCTCCATCTCTTCCAGATTGTTTAGTTTTTTGGCATATAGCTGTTGATAAAAGTTTCTAATAATCCTTGCAATTTCAATGGTGCTGGTCGTGACCTCTCCCTTTTCAGTCATAATTTTAATAATCTCAGTCCTTTCTCTTTGTTTTTGGACAAGTTTTGCCAGTGGTCTATCAATTTTATGGATTCTCTCAAAGAACCAGCTTCTAGTCCTGTTGATCTGCTCTACTGTGGTTCTGGTCTCTAATTCATTGATTTCTGCTCTAATCTTGGTCAACTCCTTCCTTGTCAGTGGGTTAGGCCTGTCCCTCTGTTGCTGTTCCAGTTTCTTGAGGTGAGAATATAGAAACTGCATTTTAGATTTTTCTATTCTTTTGAGTGAGGCTTGGATGGCTATGTATTTCCCCCTTAGGACTGCCTTTGCAGTATCCCATAGGTTTTGGACCGTTGTGTATTCATTCTCGTTGGTCTCCATAAATTGTTTAATTTGTTTTTTGATTTCCTGGTTTATCGAGTCATTCTTGAGCAGGATGGTTCTTAGCCTCCAAGTGTTTGAGTTTCTTCCAGGTTTTTCCTTGTGGTTGAGTTCCAATTTCAGAGCGTTGTGGTCTGAGAATATGCAGGGGATAATTTCAATCTTTTGGTATTGGCTGAGACCTGTTTTGTGTCCCAGAGCATGATCTATTCTTGAGAATGTTCCATGGGCATTTGAATAGAATGAGTATTCTTTGGTTCTGGGGTGTAGTGTTCTATATATATCTATGAGGTCCAACTCGTCGAGTATGGCATTCAAAGCCTTTGATTCTTTGCTTAGTTTTTGCCAGGGTGTTCTGTCTATTTCTGATAGTGGGGTGTTGAGGTCCCCTACTATTACTGTGTTCTTATCTATATGTCTCTTTATTTTGGTTAAGAGTTGGCTTGTGTATCTTGCTGCTCCCCTGTTGGGGGCATATATATTAATAATTGTCATATCCACTTGTTGAATACTTCCTTTAAGAATAATATAGTGCCCTTCTGTATCTCTCTCTATGGCCTCTAGTTTAAAATCCAGTCTATCTGATATGAGAATTGCTACTCCAGCTTTCTTTTGAGGTCCATTTGCGTGGAAGATGGTACTCCATCCCCTTACTCTAAGTCTGAATGCATCTTTGGGTTCAAAATGAGTCTCTTGTAGACAGCAAATGGATGGGTCATGTCTTTTTATCCAATCTGCAACCCTGTGGCGTTTTATGGGAGAGTTTAAGCCATTTAGATTGATAGAGATTATTGACAGATATGATTTTAATGATGCCATTTCTCTTTAAAGTCTTTGTATCGGTTGTGACTTGCTGCTCTGTATCACTCTTGGGGCCTTTTTACCTTTATAGAGCCCCCCTTAATATCTCCTGTAGGGCTGGTTTCGTGGTTACGAAATTGGTTAATGATTGGCGATTTTGGAACGTCTTTATTTCTCCATCAATTCTGAATGACAGCTTTGCTGGATAAAGGATCCTTGGCTGCATGTTTTTCTCTGAAAGAGCTTTAAAAATGCCCCCCCAAGCCTTTCTCTCATTCCAGGTCTCTGTAGACAGGTCTGACGTAATCCTGATACCTTTGCCTTGGTACGTGAGAAATTTCTTTGCCCTGGCCGCTTTCAATACTGTATCCTTGGATCTAATATTTGCGAATTGCACTATGACATGCCGTGGCGTAGGTTTGTCCTGGTTGAGCTTGGATGGGGTCCTCTCTGCCTCTTGGACACGAATGCTTGTTTCCCTTGCTAGATTAGGGAAGTTTTCAGCTACAATTTGTTCAAATATCTCTTCTAGACCTCTGTTTTTCTCCACCCCTTCAGGGATGCCGATGATTCTGACATTGGATCGTTTCATAGAGTCAGTAATCTCCCGTAATCTACATTCGTGGGCGTGGATTTTTTTAAGACCAGCTTCTATTTTCGTTTTTTCTTCTACTAACCCATCCTCCAATTCGCTAACGCGTTCCTCTGCCTCGGTGACCCTGGCCGTCAGAGCCTCTAGTTTTGACTGCATTTGGCTCATAGAATTTTTAATTTCTGTCAGATTCGCTCTCATTTCTGCCCTTAGGGATTCTATATTCTCAGCAACGCTTTCTCTGATGCTTTTTTCAAGTTTACTCATCATCTTGACCATTGTTGCTCTGAATTCCATTTCTGATAATTGGGATACATCCATATGTATTAATTCTGTGGCCGAGGCCAATTCTGTGGCAGAGGCCACAGACTCATTATCTTTTCTTTGCTGGGGGGGACTTCTCCTTCTCGTCATTCTGATGAAGAGAGATTGCAGGGTTGTCCAGAGCCCAAGTGTTGACTGGGACCCAGGCCGTGCGCCCTTGTTTTATAGAGATCTTAGGGATGTGGGCTTCTTCCTTAAAGAGTTTATTTATTTATTTGAGAGAGAGAGAGACAGTCAGCAAGAAAGGGAACCACAGCAGGGGAGTGGGAGAGGAAGAAGCAGGCTCCCGGTGGAGAAGCCCGATGAGGGACTCCTTTCCGGAACGTTGTAAACACACCCTAATCCGAAGACAGGTGCTTGGTGACTGCGCCACTCAGGCGCTCCGGGTTGTGGGCTTCTTGATTTTTCAGCCTGCCTTCTGGGGGAGGGGCCTGCCTGCCGGTACTCAGAAAACCCTGTTTGGGTAGAGTCTCNGGTAGAGTCTCCGTGTCCCCTGCGAGGGGGGATGGGGATGGGCACCCTGTGAGCCGGTATTTCCAGGCTTTTGTTCTCTGGCGGCTTTCCCTGGTGGTTTGCTATGCCTCTTCTGAGAGTTAGCAGCAGCGGCCGAAATTCAGCCTCTGTCTCAGAACAGAGGGATCGCAGATCATTCTCCACTGATGTTCTGGCCACTTTAACTCTGTTTCTGTTGGTGCTGCTCAACCCTGCAGCATCCCAGGCTGTGCACCCCACAGCCGGCGTCCCAGCCCTCACTTCCAGGGCCGGCGTGTCTCTGCCCTTTGTGTTTCTAACCCTGCCAGCCGCCAGTCGCCAGCTGACCCGCGCCCNCGCGGGCTCCCGCAGCTCCCGGTCTCAGTCTGGTGTCTCACGGGTGCTGACCGCGAGTCCGCCTGCTCCCCCGTGCAGGTGGCCCTCCAGCCGCCAGCCGCCCCACACACGCTCCTGGAGCTCCCAGTCTCAGCCTGGATCCAGTGAGCACACCAGAGCTCTGGAGCTCCATGAGATGCTTGGTGGTGCACGCTCCCGGCTCATGGACTCAGTCTGCTGTTTCCAGGGTGCGGGTCCGTGGTCCGCCGGCTCCCCAGTGCAGGTGGCCCGCCAGCCGCCAGCCGCCCCGTGCGCGCTCCTGGAGCTCCCGTTCTCAGTCTGCTGTCTCAAGCATGCAGGTCCACGGTCCGTCCGCTCCCCCGTGCAGTTGGCTACCACTTCCCAGCGCCCTGACACAGCGGCTCCCTCCCCCTTCTGTTTATCTTCTGATATCTGTGCGCGGTTTCCCGGCTCCCCGCTTCGTACCTCAATACTCAGCGCTGGAGATGTTCATTTGTAGAGATCCAGATGTATCTTCCTGCGTCTCAGGCTGATTCCGTGGATGTTCCTGCTGGGTCTGGTACCTATCCAGCTCAACTCAGGGGACCGGCTGAAAAAGGGGTCCCCTACTCCTCCGCCATCTTAACTCCCCTCTGATTGATAACTTTTTAAATAGCATTTTTTTTTCCTTTTGCATAGCAACCCCAAGACAAGTCATTTTATTTCTGGAGTAAATTATTTAAGATAGTAACTCATCAGAAAACCCAGAAGAGCAGTAAGTATTTGACTACATTAGTTTTAATCCTTCTGGATTCCCCTTTAAGGAAAGATCATGGTATTCCTCACAGCTCTCTACCTGTGCTCTGTTCTTCAATATTCACTTTGATATTTTAAAACTTGCATCTAAAGAAGCTCAGGAGGGCTATATCACTGAGAAAGTTGCAGTGACATGATGGCCTTTCAGACATGAATTAATGCAGCATAACCAGTTATGCATGATCTCCTCTTACATAGCCACTTCGCTTGCTCAGCTATATTTAAAAAACACATTCTCTGTTCTCCCTTCAGAATATATTCTGAATCTCTCTACTTATTTCCATCTCTACTATCATCACCCAAGTTCACAAGTTCAAGTTCAAGCACAGTAATTTCCTACCTAGAATACAGCAATAGACTCTGAATTGTTCTCCCCAGTTACCAGAACTCTTGGCCTTAACAATCCATCCTCCAAGGAATGGTAAGAATGATCTTCTCAAAACATAGATCAATCACTTCCCAGCATAAAACCTTTCAATGGCCGACCATTTACATAAAACAAAATCTAACACTTTATCATTGCACAGTGTCCTGCATGATCAGCCCTCTTCCTATCTCTTTAACTTCATCCACTACCACTCTCCCTCTCCCTCACTATGCTATAGCTGTATAGGTAATCTTTCAGTTCCTCAAACACATCAAAATATTTTTTGCCTCAAGGCCCTTGCACAAGCTATTCCTTCTGTCTATAATGTCCTGGCCTTCTTTCTCATCATGGCTGGTTTAAGCTTAAATATAAAGTCACTGCCTGGGAGCCTGGGTGGCTCAGTCGGTTAAGCATCTGCCTTCGGCTCAGGTCATGGTCCTGGGACCCTGGGATTGAGTCCTGCATCGGGCTCCCTGCTCAGTGAGGAGTCTGCTTCTCCCTCTGCCTTCTCCCTCTGCCCCTACCCACCCCGCCTGTGCTCGTTCTCTTTCTCTCTCACACAAAAATAAGTAAAATCTTTAAAAAAATGTCACTGCCCAACTTTCTCTCATAATTACTCTCACTTATGAGAGTAATCAATACCTGTAATAATATATGTATTTGTTTGCTTTTTAGTTTAGTATATATGTTTAGTTTAGTATATATGTTGTCAACTAGATCCCAAGAGGGCAGAGACCTGGTTCTTTTCTCCTCCTTTAACAGAGCATTTGGTACATAAGTGCTTGTAAACTTGAATTAAATGAATGAATCAATTAATTATTAGCAGTAATTTTACTTGAAAGCAATCCCCAGATTCGAAACTGGATTATTGACATCTTCCATATAAAAGAGGGACATGTGATTGCAGCTTTCAGCATTATAATAAACTAGATAATCAGGTATTTTTACATTCCACCAAAAATTAGTTCTTGAGTAAATTACTCTTTTTAATGCATTAGGATGGCAAAAAGTGAGGGAAATATCTAAGATATTCCCTCCTGCGAGCAAAATGAGTGCCAGGGAAAGACACCAATCATGAGCTAAACTCAGAATTGCTGGCTTTAAGTGGTAAGTAAACCTGAGGACCAGGTTAGCTATAAGAACAAATGCCCTAAGCAGTAGTTTACCAAACAAGTAAGGGAAAGTGAACTGGGGACAATATTAAGTTGGGCCCTTTAAAGAAACTATAATAGTACCATGTTCATAGCACACTTTGTCCCTTGGCAGAAATACATGAAAATCCTCACTTTGGAAAATATCCCAAATTAATCTTAACAGAAAAATCACAGATTGATCAAATAAATATAACTACAAATCAAAGATGATTAAGCACATAAAGAAGAAAGCCACCACTGAACATCCAAGGAATTCAGCTATTACAATCACTAGATTCAAGAATATAAAACTCTTTAGTAAGGAAAAGGGTAAAATTATAAAGAGAAGGAAGCAACAGGTATCTATCAGGAATGATAAGAAAGATCTGAAAAATAACCAAATGGATCTTCCAAAAATAAAGAACACAACTGTTGGAACCTTAATGAATGGGCTAAACAGATTAGACAGAGCCGAAAACAAAATTAACAAACTGGAAGATATTACTGAAATTACCTAGAATGATGCACAGAAGAATGAGATGAAAAATGTAAATTATGAAACAGAAAGTTTGAAAATAGAACGGTGTTCATCAATATTCCAATATTATTAGTCCTAAGGGAAAAAAAGAGTAGAGAAAAGCAAGGAATGGTATTATTTTAATTTAGTGGCTGAATTTTTAAATAATAAATTACATGAACTCAAAATTAGGAAGTATAAGGTAACTCAAGAGTTTAATAAAAAGATACTGCATAATATCAAAGATAAATGATTTGAAAGAAGCAAGAGAGGAAAGACAGCTTACCTACAGAGGAAAACAGACTGAGAGAAGTTCTCAATAATAACAATGGAAGTCAGAAGACAGTGAAATAATACCTGTCAAGAGCTGAGAGAATGACTATCATCCAAGAACTGTGCACAACCACAGCAAAACTGTTTTTCAAGATAAGAGCAAATAAAAATATTTTAAGATTAAGGAAAATCATGAGATCAGCAGACTAGCTCTAAAGGGACTTCCAAAGTATGTACTATAAGAAGAAGGAATATAATCCCAAAGGCACAGTATGAATACAAGAAAGTATAATGAGCATTAAAAAAAAAAAAAAGTAAACAGAGTTGCCAGTATGAGAAAAGATAAGTAAGAAGAAAATAACCAGTCAGAGCACAGAGAGAAATAAGGGAAAATATAAAATACAGAAAAGAGCATGAGAGATAAACGTGACAAAGTGAAAAAGTCTAACATTCATATAATTCTAGTCTCAGAAGGTGAAGACAGAAAATGCGAGAAAGGTATATTTGAAGATGTATAGTTAAGAATTTACACAACTGATAAAAGACACCCATAGGTTTTAAAAAAAGAGAATGAATTTCAACCTAAGTGTCCCACCTAACGCTTACAGAAAAATGAATTCATTTTGGGTAATAGAATTAAATATAAAATGTTATAAAACTTTTAGAAAAAAAAAAAAAAACCACAGGAGAAAATCTTTGGGATCTAGAGCTAAGAGTTCTTAGAGTTAACACCAAAAGCACAATCAATTAAAGGATAACCTGATAAACTGAACCCCATCAAAACTAAAAAATTTGCTCGGTGGAAAACATTAAGACAGTATGAAAGGCAAGTGACACACTGGGAGAAAATATTTGCAAACCACCTATCTGACAAAGGACTAATAACTATAATACATAAAGAACTCTTAAACCCCAACAATTTTTTTTTTAAATCCAGTTAGAAAATGAACAAAAGAGATGAACAGAAACTCATCAAAGCAGGTATACAAATGGTGTATAAGCAGATGAAGAGATGTTCAACATGATTAGCCATTAGGGACATGCAAATTAAAACCCTAATGACAGATCACTACACACCTCTCAGAGTGGCTAATATAAAAACTGTGACAACACCCAATGCTAATAAGAATACAGAGAAGCTGGAACACTTATACATTGCTGGTGACAGTGTAAAATGGTATAGCCACTCTGAAAAACAGCTGCAGTTCTTACAAACCTAATTATGAAACTACATACAGCCTATTACACACCTGGGAATTTAGCCCCGAAAAATGACTTGTGTTCACAAAAAACCTATACATGAACATTTATAGCAGCTTTATTCATAATAGCCCCAAACTATAAACAACCTAGAAGTCCCACATCTGGTGAATGGTTAAATAAACTGTTCTACATCCATACCATAGTACTCAGCAAAAAAGGGGAACAAATTATTGATATATGCAACAACCTGAATGAATCTTCAGAGTATTGTGTTGAATGAAGAAAAACAATTCCAAGCGCCACATACTGTATACTTCCATGTATTTTTGTATATTTTGTTTTGAAAAGACAAAATTATAGATATGGAGAACAGCTTAATGGTTGCCAGGGGTCAAGGAGGGTGTGGCTATAAAGGACAAGATGAGATCCCTGTGGTGATGGTGATGGAAACGTTCTGAATCTGACTTTATCAATGTCAATTCCCAGTGGCAAGATTGTGCTACAGTTTGCAAGAGGAAACTGGGTAAAGGGTACACAGAATCTCTCTGTGATATATTTTAAAATTGTATCACACTCTAAAATTATCTCAAGACAAGCTCATTTTAAAAACCATAATAAGCTAATGGAGAGAGAAATGGAATGGTAAAAAATATTTAATTGGTTAAAAAAGGCAAGAAAGAAGAATGGTAGCATAGAACAGATGGAACAAACATAAAACAAATGATAAGATGGTAGTTTAAAATTCAGAAACATTTAGGAAATATACTAAATGGTTCAGTTAAAACACAAAGATTGTCAGACTCATTAGAAAGCAAAACCCAATCATATGCTGCTTAAACAAGATACACCGTAAGTATGGCACATAAAAAGTGGAAAAGGATGGAAAAAGATTATCATAAAAACATTAACCAAAGAAATCTAGTATAGCTACTCAAATGTCAAAAGTCAAATTTGTGTCAATATTACTAGAAATAAAAAGACCATTTCATAAGAATCAACAAATCAAGAGATTATAAAGATCCTACATATTAAAAGATAAGAAACAGCATGGCCAGGGCACGTGGGTGGCTCAGTCCATTAAGCATCTGCTTCCGCTCAGGTCAGGATCCCCAGATCCTGGAATCAGTCCCACATCGGCCTCCCTACTCAGTGGGGAGCCTGCTTCTCCTTCTCCCTGCTCATACTCTCTCTCTCTCTCTCTGTAAAATAAATAAGTAAAATCTTAAAAAAAAAAAAAAAAACAGCATGGCCAATCAACTTGAAAATTTATATGAAATGGACAAATTCTTTGAAAAACACCATATTGCAGCCATCAAAAAAATGAAATCTTGCCATTTGCAACGACCTGGATGGAACTAGAGGGTGTTACGCCAAGTGAAGTCAGTCAGCCAGAGAAGGATAATTATCATATGATCTCACTGATATGTAGAGTCTGAGAGGCTGGGTGGAGGATCACCGGGGAAGAGAGGAGGGAATGGGGCATGGCAGACGGAGACAAACCATAAGAGACTATTGGTCTCTGGAAACAAACTGGGGGTTGCTGGAGTGGAAGGGGGTGGGAGGGATGGGGTGGCTGGGCGATGGACATTGATGGACACTGAGGAGGGTGAGTGCTGTGTCTTGTGTGGGACTGATGGGTCACAGACCAGTGCCCCGAAGCAAAAAAAAAAAAAAAAGAAGAAGAAGAAGAAAAAGAAAATCAACAGAATTGAAAACAAAAATAAAACAAAAACTAATAACAATATTAAGCTTTATTAATTTTTTATTCTTGTATTTTACTCATTTCCCTGTTTGATATTTCTTCTGCATTCTTATTCCTTCTGTGTTAAATTTTGCTCAGTACAACTTTGAGTAACATTCTCAAAGAGATCTTTTGTATTGGTAGTAAAATCCTCAGTGTAGGTTGTTAATAAATTTGGCAATTTCTGTCCTTTTCAAAAAAAAAAAAACACATCTTAACAAAACTGACAGGTGAAGAAATAGAATATCTGAATGTTTATCTATTAATAACCTTAGTCCATATTTAAACTTCCCATGAAGAAAATTCCAAGCACATATTGTTTCACCAGTAAAGTCTATCAAGCATTTAGGAAGTTCACAAATTCTTCCAAAGAATACAGAAATAGGAAACATTTTTGAACTTGTGAAGTAAGCAAAACCTTGACAGCTAGGGTTGCCCAGTTAATCTGAATTTCAGATAAACAATGAATGATGTTTTAGTGTAAAATATTGCACAGGATATACACATACTAAAAAAATTATTGTTTATTTGAAATTCAAATTTAACTGAATGTCCCATATTTTATTTGCTAAATCTGGCAACTGTATTGGTAATAATACCCGATAAGGGCTTTCCAAGAAAAGTAAATTACAGGTCAGTATCTCATGAATATACAGGCAGCAATCCTAAATAAAATACTGATAAATCCAGCAACACAGAAAAAAGACAATGTCATGATCAATTTGGCATTCTTCCACAAAAGCAAGATTAGTTTAACATTGAAAAAAATAGTAAAAGAACTAGAAACAAATGTAGCACATAATGTATAAAGCAAAAAGTTAAATATTGTTTAAAAATCCAAATTGATTTATAGATTTAATGCAATGGCAACGTAATTCCCAGCAGGGTTTCACTGTGGAGTCCTAGCACTGATTACTTGGTTCCCTCAAATTTCTAAGAGAATGGTTTCAGAGATAAGATGATCCCAGAGTAGAGCTTAAAGGATGAATAGAGTGGATAATGTAAGAGAAAGGGATGGCAACTGCCAAAGAAGGAAACAGTAGGTGACAAGCACAGATGCTTTAAACAGTATGGTTTGTTCTGGGTGGCTGGCTAACATAGAAATGCAGAGTGTAATGTGAGAAGTGGTATCAAAGAGGCTACAGAGACAGGCAGGGGCCAATTTATAAAGGGTTCTGACTTTATCCAATAGGTCATGGGAAATAAGGGGGGGTGGAGAAAGAAGGGAAGAAGAGTCTTATGCATGGGAAGTAATGAAAGGCAAAGAAGTGGATATAGTAAGTGTACATATGCTACCCTTTTAAGGAGCTAGACTACTAAGGAAATCAGAGCTTAGATAAATATCTAGAGGGCCTCCTAGAATTAAGGGAGGGTATTGTCTTATATGAGGTGTTTGTTTTAACATGGGAGAAACTTGCAGCCTGTAGAAAGAGACTGAAGATATAGGAGGGAGGGGAAGGTAATTAATGGAACAAAAAACCTGGGGACACAAGAGGTAATAAAATAAAATAAACAAAACAAAATAAAACAAATAGGGGCGCCAGGGTGGCACAGTGGTTAAGCGTCTGCCTTCGGCTCAGGGCGTGATCCCAATGTTATGGGATCGAGCCCCACATCAGGCTCCACCACTATGAGCCTGCTTCTTCCTCTCCCACTTCCCCTGCTTGTGTTCCCTCTCTCGCTAGCTGTCTCTATCTCTGTCAAATAAATAAAATCTTTAAATAAATAAATAAATAAATAAATTAGTAAATAAAACAAATAAGTCTTTGTGAGATTTGTGAGAATGCAGATTGTTTTGTTGGTAGGCACAAGACAACTAGGGAATTTCTGACAATATCAATTTTCTTTGTTCAATAGCAGGTTGGTCTTTGGGTTAAAACAAGATGGCAGATGTTGGGATGGGAGGTCAGCAAAAAGTACTGACAATTCAATATTAGCTAGGGATGGGTAGAAGAAGGACCTGCAATGAAGCACTCTGCAGGAAGGACTCTGCAGTCAACTAAGATTAGATAGAACTAAGGTTGATTTTTGCCAAGCAGGTGAGAAGGGAGGTTTTCAAGGGAATTGAAGATAGTGAAAGTGGCTAAATGACAGAACATAGGGTAGAACAGGAAAAAAGCCTGAAGAATGTTACTTTGTCATTATGTCCATATTCCAAAGTCACTGTTGCTAGGTATAGGAGTAACACTTTCTCTAGTTGTTCTGAATTGTGTATTTTACATACTAATGGCAAAAACATATTATTTTGTCTTTTTCCTTATCAGAACAGTATCAATTCACCCTCATTTTTTTAAAATAGGAAAGAGGTCTTCTTATGGACCAAATATGTTATTAAGTCAAAGATAACATAGGATTAAAATAAATGTAGCAAGAACTATTGGTGTTACAAGCAAAAATTCACAGAAGCACACAAGTAGTCCACACACACACCCATCAGGGGCTTTTCTTTCTTTTTTTAAAGATTTTCTTTATTTATCTGACAGAGAGAGAGCATGTGCACAAGCAGGGAGAGTGGGAGGGGAGAAGCAGACTCCCTGCTGAGCAGGGAACCCAATGCAGGGCTTGATTCCACGACCCCTGCATCATGACCTAAGCCAAAGGCAGACGCTTAACCAACTGACTCACCCAGGTGCCCCAAAGGGCTTTTCTGTATAAACACAAAATACACCCCATCACTAGGCATGACTTATAAAGTCCAATTATATGCTCTGTGGCAAAACTTCAAAAACTTCCTGCAAAGTTAGGGAAGCAGTCCATATGAGATCATCCTCACTCTTGACACCAACTTCATAGTTCAAAGGTTCCCAGGATCACCCTTAGATTTGATAATTTACTCAAAGGGCTCAGAGAACTCACTGAAAACTGTTATACTCACAGTTATGGTTAAAGCAAAAGCATACAGATAAAATCAGCCAAGGGAATTGGTGCACAGGGCAGGGTCCAGGAAAGTTCCATACATGGAGCTTCCAAGTTGTCCTGTCCTTGTCGAGTTGTGGACAGTGTTACTTTCCCAGAAATTACGTGCAACAATACACAGGAAACACTGCCAACCAGGGAAGCTTATCTGAGCCTTGGTTTCCAGAGTTTTTATTGGGGCTCCACTATGTAGGTGTGGTTGGCTGCCCTTGTAGCAGATTTAGCATCCAGCCCCTCTGTCAGTAGAGATGATTCCATGTGGCCCGAAGCCCCCATCATAAATCACGTTGTTAGACTGTCCAGTGTGGCTCAAAGCCTCCAAGTAAACAAAGCCACTCTTCTTGGAGATCACCTCCTAGAACATGAGGGCAAAGACCAGACCTCTCTTTGGGCAAGGTTAATTCTTTACTGTGCATTCCTAAAACGTCAAAATAATCAATTCTGATTGCATTCTTAATAAAAAGTAGACATTAATAACCTGTTTTCTGACTCCCTGCTACCTGACTCATATTTATTACTTTTTTGTGTGATTTTTACTTCACAGTATGATCACTTCAGTAAGTTTTTCAAATTCATTTTTGGGATGCAGAGTTATAAATTTCATTTATGATAACAATTTGCTGGTAAATTTTCATCTTCCAAAGGAAAATTGTCTATTTGATTTCACAGTTTTCTCACTGTATTTTTGAGTGGATGTTGTACATATGACTTTCATAATCCTCATATTTGAATGAACTGCATTTTCCTGGACTATAACCAGGAGTAGAAAGGCAGGCCAGGGTAGCTTTGCAGAATTCATCTCTCATGGGTTCTCTCCTGTTGCTATAGCAAAAGACTATTTCTTTAAAATATGGCAACTCCATGAAACCACACTTACTCTGCTTCTCATTACCTAACCTAGTTCTGAAGACATTCTACACAGGGTCCTGGACTTCCTGATTTATTCACAGGCCACAGGGAGCTACAATTTGCCTTCAAAGATAGTATTGGTTTTAGAAAGTTACTTTACCAGTGCTTTCTAAGATCTGCTATCTCTGATTAGTCACTTTCTACCCTTCTGTCTCTCCCTCATCAGTGTTTGGACTCTATTCAATCTCAGTTCTTTCTCAAAATGTTCTCTTGATTTCCTTTATGGGCTTCCAGCCCAGTGCTTCTGTTCTCAGTTGCCTATTGTAGCACTTACATGTGATTTTGGAGTCTGGGGAGTTTTCTTAGTCAGCTATTTGTTGAAAGTTCAGTTTCTTTGAATTTATTTCCATTCTCCCTTTTGCTCTGGATTGATCAAGGGAGAATGAATGAAAAAGTTTAGGACTAAGCAGACCCCGTGTTCTTACAGAATGCTAATATATTTAATTTTTCTCCCATGTTTTCAAGAGATAAGAAGAAATTCTCTGAAAGTACTATGATTATTGGCTTCAGATACTGAACAAAAATGTTATAGTTGTCAGTAGCCAAATTAGAACTTATTATTTAGATGTTCACATCTGCTATGACATTAAGATTATGTACAGAAATAACGCAACAAAGTAGTTTTAATGAAAAAACATTTGGGGCATACAATGTAGAAAAAAATTTTTAATAGAAGAAGCTCAGAGGAAAGAAGCACTTTATTCTGATACACTAAAAAGAGATTTTTTAGTGAACTATTCCTCCTGAACCCACGAAACTAAAAGATTGTACAGGAACATCTGAGAGGATCTTATTGGATTATGGATGAAGGGATGTCCCACGAATGCTTTTTTGATCCTGGGGATTTAAAGCTACATTTTCTTTTTGATGGTTAATACCATTCCATCTTGGTAATCAGCCACAAATAGTTTTGTACCCACAGCAAGCACCAGCATTACCTGGAACTACATTGCTTTTTGTATGCTTCACACTCTGATGAGAAGAAAATCACAGTGGAAGATTCAGAGATATGCTGACCAAAATGTTACACTCTGGACAATATCAGAATGTGAATGTTATTTTAACATAAACAGTACTAGTAATAACCAGGCAATTTAACAAAGGAAGTGAAAGGAAAAACCAAGCATATGACAGTCACTTGGATCTAGGGCTGAAGTCCGGTATGTATTAACCCTACTGAAACAGTCCCACTCTGTGACAGGACCCCAAGAAACATAGCCCAAAAGTGGAGATATGGGGACGCCTGGGTAGTGCAGTCGTTAGGCATCTGCCTTCGGCTCAGGGCGTGATCCCGGCGTTCTGGGATCGAGTCCCACATCAGGCTCCTCCGCTGGGAGCCTGCTTTCCTCTCCCACTCCCCCTGCTTGTGTTCCCTCTCTCGCTGGCTATCTCTGTCAAATAAATAAATAAATAATCTTAAAAAAAAAAAAGTGGGGATATGGACTGGAATCATTTGGTTGGCTCAGAAATCCTCAAGCATTGATTCAGGACTATTGGCACCCTTCCCTTATTATGGACTTGAGAGAAGGAAATGAAACTCTTCGCTGGAGGAACCTAACAATATCCAATGCTTCAAATTTTTTCTATTATTATTTTTTTAAATGACATCAACAGCAAACAATCAAAGATAATAGGATGCAAGAAGAATCAAGTACGAGCCAACACCAGTAGAAACAACAGACAAAAGACAAACATAATCTAAAAACCACTCTGCTTGCTGTGGTCATGGAAGAAAAAGTCAAGCTTAAAAATTTTGTCAAGAAACTAGAAACTACAGAAAGTGACACATCTCAAACAAAGACAAATTATAAAATAAAACGAATAACTAAAAGTATAAAAATTATGGACAAATCTTACAGCAGATTTGGCATACCTAAAGAGAATGAATAACTGGAGGTAGGCTAAAAGAAACAATCCCCAATGAGGGAAGGAAAAATAAAATAAAAAATATTGAAGATAGAGCAAGAGACATAAAGGATACAGTGGGGATGACCTAATAAATACCAGAGTTCCAGAAATGGAATGAAAGCAGAAATTATATGTGAAGAGATAGTGGCTGAGAATGTCTGAGAATTGATTAAAAATATTAATCTATAATTTGAGAAGCCCAATGAAGTACAACAGGATTTTTAAAAATAAAAGGGATATTACTGAAGTAAAACCATTGAAAATCAAAGAGAAAAACTTAAAACAAGCTGGGGGGTGGTGTGGGGGAGGACATGACCCTCAAAAGAACCTCACACTTTCTGGAAAGAAGGCAAAGTAAAGATTAATATTGGACTTTAAAAAGGAAGGATATATGTTGTACATTTTAGGATCAGAAGAATAGAAAAAGAGTTTATAACTTCCAAACTAATTTCAAGGAAACTGAACTATTTTAAAATATTCCAAAAGAAAGCAAAAAAGGAAAATAAAACAAACACAGAGTAGGCACAACAAATAGAAAACACAAAAGATGATGGATAGTAGGTTTAAACCCAAGTATATTAGTAATTCATAACTATAAACAGACTAAATGCCCTAGTTAAGACACAAAGATTATTAGACTAGATTTTTTAAAAATGCAAAAACCATGTGCTCTATAGACACATTTAAGTTATCAGGATACAGAAAGGGTAAGAGTAAAAAAGATAGAAAGATCTGGTTGATCTTTGAACAACATGGGTTTGAACTTCACAAGTCCAATTATATGGGAATTTTTTTTTACAGTACAGTGTTGTAAATGTATTTTCTCTTCCTTATAATTTTCTTAATAACATTTTTTCTTTACCTTACTCTTTTGTAAGAATACCGTATATAGTACATATAACATAGAAAACATAAATTAATCGGCTGTTTATGTTATTGATAAGGCTTCTGGTCAACAGTAGGCTATTGGTAAAGTTTTGGGGGAGTCAAAAGTTATATCTGGCTTTTTGACTGCATGGGGGTATGGTACCCCTAAAGCCCACATTGTTCAAGGGTCAGCTGTGTATTATGCAAACACTAAGTAAAAGGCAGGTGGTGTAACTATATTAGTACCAGCCAGACCAAAATGGAATTTAAGGCTAAAACCATTAGAGATAAAGAAGGTCATTTCAGAATGCTGAAATACTCAGTTCCAGGTCCATGTAACAATTCTAAATTTGTGTTAACTAAATAACATATGTAAAGCAAAAACTGACAGAATGAAAAGGAGAAATAAACAAATTTATAAACCTGTGTAGGATATTTTAACTTACTAATTTACAGAACAAACAGACAAAAAGTCTGGAAGGATACATAAAAATGAATAGCACAATTAATAGGACTCAACAGACATAAATAGAATACTAACCTAATAGGAGAATATGAATTGTTTTTAAACACATAATATTTTTAAAAATCAACTGTGCTAAGAGCGCTTGGGTGGCTCAGTTGGTTAAGCACTCGACTCAGGTCATGGTCTCAGGGTCATGAGATCAAGCCCCACATCCGCCTCCATGCTCGGCAGGGAGTCTGCTTGAGATTCTCTCTCCCTCTGCCCCTTTCCCAGCTCACACATAAATAAATAAATACATCTTTAAAAAAAAAAATCAAACATGTTCTTGGTTCAAAAGCAAACCTCAATAAATTTTGAAGAATTTAAATCATTTATTTCTGCACCAACAATGCAAATGTGTTAGAAATCAATAAAGGTAACAGATCAACCGCATCTATTTGAAAATTAAGAAATATATACCTACATAATTATGCATCAAAAATAATCCTGAGGGAATTTAGGTAATATTTTGAGCTCAATGATAATAAGAGTAACACACATTAAGACTTGAGGGGTGCAGGCAAAACAGTATCCATAGGGAAATATATAGCTTCAAATACATGTATTTGTAAAGAAGTTAGTAAAACAACAGCAAAATAAAAAAGAAGGAAATAATAAAGAAAAGAAATAGAAAAAATACAATAGAAACTATGAATAAAACTAAATTTGTCCTTTAAAAGGTCTAATGAAATTGATAAAACACTCTGGTGAGATCTGATCCAAAAAAAAGAGAAGGTACAAATAATTGAATCAAGAATGAAAGGAGAAACAGCGGTAGAAATCTGGCATACACTAAAAACTGAAGAGGATATTATGAGCAAGTAAACAGTATAAACAAATCTTGTGTACATTAAAAACATAAGAGGATATTAAGAGCAAGTAAACAGTATAAGAAACAAAAATATCTGTCGTAAACACTATTATATAGTGGTGAAACAAAGAAAGTCTTTCTTTTGAGACTGGGAACAGAACAGTAAGCCTGATAACACCCCTTCTTTGCCAATAGTGGTCTGGAGTACTAGCCATGTAGTAGAGTCAGAAAGAAAAGTAAATAAATTAGGAATGAAGGAACAAAACTCAATATTTACAAATGATGTGATTGGGTGCCTTGACAATCCAGATGAATATAGAAATAAATTACTGTGAGTAGGAAGTTTTATGAATAGAAGTTTGCTGAATTTAAACATTACTTTGGGAAAAAATCAGCTTAATTTCTACATATATTGGCAACAAAGAAATGAAATACTAAAAAGATGCTATTTATAATAGTAGAAATATCAAGTACATATGAATAAGTCTAATAAAAGATATGCAAACTGCAAAATGACAAAATTCTGTTAAGAGACATTACAGAAGATGTGAATGAATTGAAAAATATATCATGTTCATGGATTAGAAGGCTCAGTATTGTAAAGATGTCTATTCTCTCCTAGGTTATGTATGGATTCAATGCAATGTCAAACAAAAATCCTGAAAGTTTCTATTGTGGTTGTATTGTTTGGGTTTTTTTTTTTTCTGGACTTGGGTAGCAGTTATATACATGTTTGTTTTTCTGTAACTACTGAAACTACTGAAATTGGACATTTATGTTTTATGTACTTTCTGTATGCTTGTTTTATCTTAAACTAGGTAAAAGAAAGCATGGTGTAAAACAGTTAGAATTATTCATATACAGAGATGTATATACTGACATACACAATTTTTTTCTAACAGGAAATCCAAGAAATTGTTAACATTCATTGCTTTTAGGGACAGGGATTTGAGAAGATGAGAGGAAACAGGCTTTTTTCATACTGAACCTTTTGTATTATTTGAATTTCCTAATCATGTTGATGTTAGGATTATGGATCAATTTGTAAATTTTTATAAATTAAATAAAATTATTTAATTACTTATTTTAGAGTAAAACCAGAAAAATTAAATCTGGTTAAAAGCTCTAGGAGGAAGGACCTCAGGGAAAAATACTTTTTAAAGAATCATAGTATAACCACTTCAGAAAGCAAGTATTTTAATGATATCAACAACCTCCCTATAACTTATGTTTCATAACTCTGTATTTCCATATTGTCTACTCTGAGGTAGCACTACCATGAAGCTAATGGACTTAAGCTTCAGAGTCCCTCACTTGGACAAGCCCTTTTAAATGCTTCTGCCTAATTTTGTATTTATAATTTTAAATACTTTTTCTTAAAGAAGACTCCTCAAATTATGTAAGTTTGAAGCTCCCCAAAGCCTAACTCCAGCATAGGCTGTGAATTATACTTAAAGGAAGGAATTCTTACCCGCCATGAATATGAAGATTTGTAGAAATAATGAACTTTGGCTGTTATGAAAATCTGTCTGAACAATAGATTCACTGAAGATAACTTTAAATCAGGCATTGAGAATTTACAGTTCACCTACTCCAGGAATGCCTTCTCCTCGCCAGAGGAGAGTCATTGCCTCTTGTGCACTAAATCTGTACTTTTTCTCTAATTTTACTGAGGCGTGTATTTTAGTCTGTTTGGCAGCTATAAACAAACACCACAGACTGGGTGGCTTATAAACAACAGAAATTTATTTCTCACAGTTCTATACGCTAGAAAGTTCAAGACCAAGGCGCTGGCAGGTTTGTATCTGGTGAGTCGGCTTTCTAGTTCATCAACTGCTGTCTTCTCACTTGCGTCCTCACACGGAAAAAGGAGCAAAAGAAGCTCTCACTCTCAGGAGCCTCTTTTATGGAGGCCCTAATCCCATTCAGGAGGGCTCCACCTCATGACCTAATCACCTCCCAAAGATACTGCCTCCGAATACCATCACACTGGGGATTAGGTTTCAACATATGAATTTTGGGAGGACACATTCAGTCTTTGGCAGCTTATATAGTGTGCCTGTTAAGCTACTCTACCACTAGACAATGAGCTCCCAAATGGCTAGGACCCTGTCTCAATTTTTTCATACCCCAGGACCTAGAAAAGATCCTAGTACGCAATAAATTTTAATTGGATCTTTTTAAAATACTGTATGGTGTATAAAGGAAGCCTAGCCACAATTCTTTAGTAAAATTCGTATGAAACCGATACATTGCTAAGCCATACACAAATACATGAAGTAATTTGGTCACATTTTGTGTAAGATAGATTATAAACTTTTAAGACCAAGGACCAAACAATATCATGAATCATTTTAAAAACAAATGAATGTACAAAAAAATGAAAATCCAGCATCCTAACACTACATTTGTTTCAGATTTTTTTTTAATGAACAAAAACTTAAAACATAACAGACTCCACCTTTAAAACATTCCCTGATACTATCCCTTGGCCTCCCTCCTGAGAGATGAACCCCACCCTGAAGTTGGAGTGTATCCATCCTGTCCATTTGGTTCTCATTTTTAACCACTTCAGAAAACATATGCACAAACAACAGATATTAGTATTTCTGTGTTTAACAGATTAAGCCAGCATCATCTAATACAAATACATAAACATTTAATTGTCCTCGTAGCCACATTTAAAACAATAAAAACAGGTAAATTTTATTTTAATGTTACATTTCGTTTAAACCAGTATGCTCAAAATATTATCATTTCAACATGTAATCAATATAAAAATTATTAATAAGCTATTCAATATACTTTTTTTAAAAAATTCTGGTACTAAGTCTTTGAAATCCTGTTAGTTCGTACTTAGATACAGCACATCTCAACTTGGATTCTAAATTTAGATTTCACAAAATTTAAGTTGAAAAAAAATATATTCATATATCCAAGTTGTTCCAAACACACGTAAAGGTTTTCCAATAACTGAAATCCGTTTTTAAAATTTAAAATTAAATTAACAATTTGGTTTTTCAGTAGACATAACCACATTTCAAGTGTTCAATAGGCACATATGGCTATCAGACACCCTACTGGAGAGTGCAGCTTATAAAAGTAACATAAAATACTTACCATTCAGCCTCTTTCACCCATTCAATTTATGTAATATTTTAATGCTTCTTTTTTTTCCTTTGCCATATCCTAGAACGGAAAAGCACGGATGGGATGGATGGCTTTGAATTTCACGGCAGATGACATTTCCGTTTTTTAAAAAATCATCTATCACTGAATTCACTCAGCAAGTCTAAATGAACTTTCAAAAGAACCTGCCTCGTATTTTTGTTTAAACAATGGGGTTGCTAAACAGGATACATCTGATAAAAACAGTGACGCGCTACAACTAGCAAAGGTGCAGCTTTCGTATCAGCCGCTCCCATTCTTCTACCCCTCCCTCCACAAGCACGCGCCCACAGGCACGCACGCACACAGACGCAAAGGCGCACACATACACGTACAAACACGCGCCCACACACGCGCGCCCTCTGCACGCACAAGCACCCAGGCGCTGGCAGGCACCCAAGGAAATGTAGTTTCTTTCTCGCCTCTCATTCGGTAGAGAGAACGCCAGCAAGTTTCTGAGAAACACTCACGCTAACTTGGTATTGGTGGGGGTTCCACGTCCCCTTTTATAGATACTGGACTCCGCCCTTCTCCAGGTCCAATAGAGGAGAAATTGTGAAGGCTGGTGGTGGAGGTGGAAAGAAGCCCTGTTTAACCAGTCAGGAGCTCCACCTCAGAAAGCGGCCAAGTTTGTGCACCCAAGAATGAAACCTGATCTTTGCAGGAACGTGCAAGGATTTTAAAACGGCCTTAAGCTGAGGCACTGGGGAAGAGGCCCTGTCACGGTCGAGGTCGGGATGGGTGTTTTTGCCTAAACAGGGGCCCGTAAACAAACTGGTCAGTCAATGAATGAAACTGTTATCCAGTCACCTTGTTAGCAGCAGGACCGGCAGGACCTCCAGGGCCGAAGAGCGACAACTTCCCTGAGTTGTCCTTGGTTTGGATTTCCCACAAAATCATGGCCACACCAAAAATTCTTTTTCCACAGATAAGAAAACGGCCGCGAAACTTTTTTACCCCCACACCCTTACTCCCTTCCCCTCCTAGCCCCCGCCCCCCACCCCCGCATTTTGCGCTTCGCCTCAGGAGCTGAGTGACCTCTTCGTCTGGAATGCCAACTCTGCAAAATTCCGGTAGCCAAACACAAACCAACTTACGAAGAGAGAAAACATCACAACCCCCAACCACACGCCCCTGTTTTCCCCGTGCTTTAAAAAAAAAAGAAGAAGAAGAAGAAGCAGGGGCGGCAGCAGAAGCCCGGCCCGTCGCCCCGCGATGCATGCTAGGACAAGTAGTTCCCCCAATCCCCAAGGCGCCGAGTCAGGGAGGACCTCAGATTGATTCTCCCGCAGAGAACTACAATTCCCGTGGTGCCCTACTACGGAGTTGAAGGGGCGGGACAGAGAGAGCGCATCGCGCTTGCGCAGGTCGAGGGGCCCGAGGGAGGCGGAGGCGCCCGGGTCCAACTGCTGAAGCGTCTCCATGTGACAGTGAGCGGGGTCTTAACTCCTGGCGCCGCCCGACTCTGGTTCCTGACTCAAAGCACTGTCCCCTGTCCCGGCGCCAGCAGACAACGACAGGCTAGGACTCTTGGTGTCTGGCCGTGCCGCCGGAGGAATTGCTTCGGCAGGGTCAGGTGCCTGAGGGACCCTGAGGAGACCCCGGAGTCTCCGGAGAGAGGCGGAGCGGGGATTTCTGTCAGCGCCGGCGTCCCAGAGCGCGGAGACATGAACGGCTTCACGCCTGAGGAGATGAGCCGCGGCGGGGACGCGGCCGCCGCAGTGGCCGCCGTGGTCGCTGCCGCCGCGGCTGCCGCCGCTTCGGCGGGGAACGGGGCAGGGGCCGGCGCCGGGGCTGAGGTGCCCGGTGCCGGGGCCGTCTCGGCGGCCGGGCCCCCNGCGGCCGGGCGGCTGGCAACGCTAGCTTCAGCAAGAGGATTCAGAAGAGCATCTCCCAGAAGAAGGTGAAAATCGAGCTGGATAAGAGCGTAAGTGACGGTGGGACGGCCCTTCCCTTCCCACCTCCTTGGAGCTCCAGGAGCGGTGCCGACAGGAATTGTTGGGCGGAGGATTCAGGGGTCCCCCTAGACCTGCCTGCAGTGCGAACCCGTTGTGTGGTCTCCGGTAGAAAGCAAACAACAAAGTCGCTGCAACTCCGACCGCCACCCCCAACAGACACATACTTGCACGCCGCGGTTCCGCTCCTCCCCCCGCCTCCTATCCCCCCCACCCCCACGCTGCCTGAGTCCGTTCTGCTGTCTAACCCCTTCCTCCTTCACCGAGATCGGGAAACGAAACAAAGGGGATCGCCGCTCGGAGGGCCCGGAGTAGTTTTCTTGCAGCCCGGCAGCTCCCGGAATGAAGGCGCCGCCTTTGTTTTGCTGCCCTAGCTGGCGTGTGGCCCCAGGGAGTAACTCCCCTCGTGTAGGCAAAAGCGGAGTCCTGCAAAGACCAAGGACCTGATAGTGCAGTAAAGAAAGACCCCTTTCCTCGTTCGCCCGAGTACGGAGTGAGGGAAGCCGAGCCCACCCTGCGCCTTGCTGGGAGCGGGGATTGTGAAAGATGTCAGCATCTAGCGCAGCTGCTAGGAACGTGGGGAGCACGTAGCCTTTGCGGTTTTGCCATCGCTTTGGCAGCCCTGGGGATTTCTTTTTCCGTCCTTTTACACGTCTAGTTTTTTTTGGTGTTTTTTTTTCTAAACCATCTATGAGGTTTTTAGAAACAGCCATTGCCACTTTTCGGAGCTCTGGCTGGCGGTAAATGAGTAACAAGATGCCAGAACCTAGCACATGTCCTGCATAATTTTAACTTGGATTTAATTTAGAAGTTAATTTAAAAGACTTAGTCTTTAATCGTTTGTTTTTTTAAAAGGAGTTTAACTGTTAATATATGCAGCCCAATATTTCAGGTGTTACCATACAGCTCTCCAGACTACGTTTAATTGAAGCTTTCGCAAAGTTTGTGATACTTTATAAGCCTGTTAAAGGCAAACTTGCGATACTTTATGCCTGTTAAACAGTTCTTTAGTCATGCTCATAAGAAACTTGTCAAGTAAACTTGAATAATTTCCCATTGCTTTGGTTGGAAAAACGTATTACAAATAAATACATTCATTAAATATTCAGAAGTTTATAATTCAGATTTAAATATATGTAGTATATGAAATCAGTAGCTCATTTGTAAAAATGGATAGTTTTGTATCTGGATTATAATTTGAATATTGAGAAAGAATAGGAAGCATATATCATGCTACTAAAATGTGCTCTTTATTTATTTTTTTTTAAAGATTTTATTTTATTTTTTCGACAGAGATAGAGACAGCCAGCGAGAGAGAGAACACAAGCAGGGGGAGTGGGAGAGGAAGAAGCAGACTCATAGCAGAAGAGCCTGATGTGGGGCTCGATCCCATAACGCCGGGATCACGCCCTGAGCCGAAGGCAGACGCTTAACCGCTGTGCCACCCAGGCGCCCCTAAAATGTGCTCTTTAAATAGAAAAAATAGCAGATAGCAAAGTTGTGGGCAACATCATCTTTCCCTTTGTTAAAAAACAGCATGACCTAACAAATCTAGTTCACCCTCACTGCAATTTAATGACAAAATCTAGAGTTGGGATTTCTCATTCTGCTTCTCTGCCTCCCTTCCTGCCCTCCCCAACCCACTCCCCAATCCTCCTAACGGTATCACTGTGGTATGTTCTAACTGAATACAGGATTTTAGCATATAAACATGCTGTTATCTTAACAATGGCCTGTTTTGACTGTTTATTTTAATAATTCACTGTGCCCTATGCATTTTACTAATACATGGACATATTATATAATCATAAGTAGTTTGTGAAACTTCTCTGTTTCAGGCAAGGCATCTTTACATTTGTGATTATCATAAAAACTTAATTCAGAGTGTTCGGAACAGAAGAAAGAGAAAAGGGAGTGATGATGATGGAGGAGATTCACCTGTTCAAGATATTGATACTCCAGAGGTAGATAAAGTTTCTGTATGTTAAATGTAAATCCAAAGTATTCCATTCTGAAACTTCTGTTAAAAGATACGAACAAATTTTAAAAATACTTAAAGCAAAAAATCTGAAAATGAAAGCAAAATTAAATATTGCCAGTTAACAGGCAGTTGTAGTTTGACTTGTTTTCATTTGACAGTACTGATAGCTCTGTCTCCTTCTAACTTCTTTTTTTGCTCCCAGTTTTCAGTATTATCTTCAGAAGATTACGGTGTACAATATATTTATAGTTTTGATTATATAAAAGGAATAATGAAATGGAATTAAATGATGTAATTTTGTTATTTAATAATGGAATTACATTTTTATTGTGCTAAAATTGAAATGTTATACGTATCAAAGATAACTATTTAAAAAATTACATGAACTAATTCTTACATGTTTATTTTTTTTCTAGGTTGATTTATACCAATTACAAGTAAATACACTTCGGAGATACAAAAGACACTTCAAACTATCAACCAGACCAGGACTTAATAAAGCACAACTTGTTGAGGTATTTATGAGTTTTAAACTATTTATATTTTAAATGAGCCTGTTTATACAAAAAAGAGTCATTAAAGACTAAGGAAATTGTTAACATAGTGTATATAACAATACATTTTAGTTAGAAAGATCAGTTAATAAAAAATCTATTGCGGAAAAATCTAGTTTCCTAGGAAGGTTTGTCTGCCTTTTAAATTCCTTTATGTAACAACCACTCAATGGATTGTATGTAATTTTCTAAGAATTTTTTAATACTGGCTTTCAGAAATTCTGGGTGATAATTTTTTAATTCTCATTCTGGAAGTCTATTGATTTTAAAATTCCACTTAGTAAACATTTATTGAACACCTAATTGAGACATAATAAAAGAAATTGATAAACTTTGTTGTCTTTATTAGAATTTTTTTTTTTAAGTTTTTGATGGACTAGGTCTACCGATTGGCCTGTAAATAGTATTCCTATAACTTGTTGATTTAACTATTTCAGAATTTGTGCTTGTTAATGTTAGTTTGTTTTACTTGAGCCATCTATGCTTTCTTCGCATCTGGAAGATGCAAAGACTTTTATCCAAGGTTTTTACTTAGTTTTTGCTTTGTCGATACAGAACTTCTAGTTTTTTTGTAAATTTTGCAATATGTTCTCGGGAATTAATAGAACCAAGAAATCTGTGAATCATAGTAAGGTGTTTATAGATTTATATATTTATACTTTAATCATTTAAGTAAAAATTCTTAATCTGTTAGAAATTAAATATATAAATGAGTTTTCTCATTTTTTCAGCTTGGGCTTAGTAATGCAACATTTTCTAAAATGTGCATATTAGATAAGGTAAAAGATACAGAAGGTGCAATTCTTTGACAGAGTGCTTTTTTAATGTTAAGATCTAATGTATTGACTTTTTAGCCAGAATTTCTTCTTTCCTTCTTACCCAAGCAACAAAAATTCAGTTTTTCTTTAAATTTGATTTAAAAGATCCAGTCCTTTTTAGATTGTATAGTATATTAATATAACGTAAACATAGATATTATCTACGGTGATGAAACTATCCATTTATGCAGTTACTAATCAAGTGCAAGGTACCTTTGTTTTGGGACAAATAGAACCAAAGAACTGATTATTTTAAATATTACATGTAACATACAGTTGACCCCTGAATGACGCAGGGGTTAGGAGCATAGTCAAAAATCCTCGTATAACTTGATTCTGCAAAAACTTAACTACTAATAAATAGCCTACTGTTGACTAGAAGCCTTCCTGATAACATAGTCTAACATATTTACTATGTCATATGTATTATATATATTTTTACTGCATTCTCAATAAAGTAAACTAAAGAAAAGAAAATGTTAAGAAAATCATGTGGAAGAGAAAATACATTTACAGTACTGTACTGTATTTACTGAAAGAAAAAAAAAAGTGTGTTAAGTGGACCCTCACAGTTAAAACCTGTGTTGTACAAGGCTCAGAAGTATGTATTTTTTTAAGTGTCCTTGAAATATTTGATAATCTGCTATTTTAAAAGTTATATTATTTCTAAAGCTACTTTCTTCTTTAGAAATGAGAAAAAATCCAAATGGCCATGAGAGTTACAGTTTCCTTAGTCAGGAATGATTCCAGAGTTAGGTGACTGTCCTTAATCTTAATTATGTCCTTAAATCTCTTAGTTATCATATAAATAACATTTTTCTTTAAGAAGTTTTATCTTCCACATTCTAGATATGCATCTCAGCACCCCAGTTTAGTCTGTTGTATTTCTCTTGGTTGTTGCAGTGCACATGTTAGATGAGCAGAATGAAAAGGCCAGAAAGCAGATAAACATTCTTCAGTGAAAGTCTCTCTTTCGTTTCTCATTTTCCAGCCATAATCTTTATTCAGAAAAACTTTCAAGGAACTTTAACGAAGAGTACTACCAATGAAGGAATGAATATAAGTTATAGCAAATATATTTGTAAGATAGTTTTTAATTTGTATAGTACCAGAATTTTTTCAACTTACATATTTATCCTTTTTCTGTGAGTAGGGTCTACATTCTGTTTTATTTCATTGGTATTTAAAGTTTAAAAATATTTACCTCCTAATGTAGCTTCTAGTTATAAAATTTAAATAAAAGGGAATAACATTCTAATTATGTATATTTAACTGAGTGGGTTGGAGGGTCCTGTGAAATCACACTATCTCGTTCATAACATCTTATTCTTACATGCTTTTCATCTTATTGGTATTTTGTTAAATAGTTTATGTTTAAAAGGAAATAGCTCTTATCACATAGCACTTTTTCTTTTGATGAATGTGTTTTTTACCTAGTATGACATCTGTTGATATCTATAATTTAATTTCAATTTTTTTTTTAATAGATTGTGGGTTGCCACTTCAGGTCTATTCCAGTGAATGAAAAAGACACCTTAACATATTTCATCTACTCAGTGAAGAATGACAAAAACAAATCAGATCTCAAGGTTGATAGTAGTGTTCACTAGAAGAGATGGAATTGAGACTAAGACTTGGATGTTCCGATGTTAAGACTGTTTACTGTTTTTTCACATGTAGAAATGTTCCTTGTGTATTTTTTCACAGAGGATTTTCTCTGGTTTTATTTTCTCTGTTTCTGACTCTAGTAATTAGTTGGAAACTCGTGTAAAGTGAGCTTTCCTAGATTAAAAAATATTTTAAATAAAGGTGATTACTATTATAGTTGCTTCAGTGTATTTTGTGAAATTTGATTTTTATATTAAACTGACTAGGTACTAGTTTTAATTGAGATTTTATTTTTTTTAATAATAATATTTTTTATTATATTATGTTAGTCACCATACAGTACATCCCTGGTTTTTGATGTAAAGTTCCATGATTCATTAGTTGCGTATAACACCCAGTGCACCATGCAATACGTGCCCTCCTTACTACCCATCACCGTAATTGAGAGTTTAAAGATCATTTTGTTACCACCATTCCTTCCTTCCNTTCCTTCCTTCCCTGCCCCCCGCCCCCCCCCCCGCAAGAAATTAAGGTTAGGGAGAAGTAACAAGCGTAGCACATTTGCTTTCTCTGGGACAATCTGATTTGGAATTAAAGGTACCCTAATGCTGTAAAGTGCTTTTTTGTGCTAATGGGTTTGAAAAATAGACTTCCTTTGGGGTGAACTTCTTTTGGAAATAACATAGAATTAGTGTTATTTGTTTCTTTAAATTTCGTCTTAGAGAAAAGGTGTTTATATGCATGAATATAGAAAGAAATTCTGCAGTGCCCTTTAATTTTCAGTCATGTCCTGTACTGTTTACATTGCAAATCAAAACTAGTAAGTTGGAGAGATCTAGAAATCCAACAAGATCTTTAAATTTTCATCCATACATAGCTCTGACTTGATTATATTCTAATTTCTTTTACATTTCATTCTCTGTCAGTTTTCTATTAAAGTTCTCATAATTGCAAATCAAATGTATAGTTTATGACATCAAAACAAAACAACAGCTTCAGTTAATGTCCTTGATGATGGTGCAGATTTTAGGTTGGAAATGGATCAGAATATTAATGTAGCTCAAGTTTTCTCTTAAAGGTTGTCATTTGGGCCTGATAATTCTGTACCATGGGAGGCTGTCCTGCGTGTTGTAGTTTTAGCCGCATCATTGCAGTCCACACTAGTGCCAGTGGCATTCTGAAGGTGTGACAACCAAAACTATCACCAAATGCTGCCAAACATGCCCTGGGAAGCAAAGTCACCCATGGTGAAGAACCACTGATGTGGCTAAATCTAAAGTAGTGGCTAAATCTAAAGTAGTGGTTCATTAGAAAGTCTGTGTATTTTTAAGTGTTCTGAGTGTATTGACAGCTAGAAAATATGGTGAAAAATAAAGCAGTGGTCTTCATCCTTGCCATAACATGTAAATACAGATTTACAGTTGACCCTTTAAACAATGCAGGGGTTGGAGCACCAACCACTGCATCGTTGGAAATCGATACACAACTTTTGACTCTCCCAAAACTTCATAGCCTACTGTTGGCTAGAAGCCTCTCCAATAACATAACAGTCAGTATATATCTTATGTGTTACATGTATGATACACCGTATTCTTAAACTAGAGAAAAAATGTTTTTGAAATCATAAGAGAAAATAACGTTTGCAGTAATGCACACGAAAGAATCTGCATATACGTGGACTCGCATGGTTAAACCCATGTTCAACAGTCAACTGTACTTTATTGATGAGCAGAGACTGTGATAATTGGTATTACAAAATCCTCTCATTTTTGGCATTCCAGAAATCTCTGTGAGAAATTTTTTCTTAGCTGTATGAAAGTGAACCACATAACTACAAGATGTAGCGGTGGTTTATTTAAAGAAAGTATTACTTACACATTTTTCTCTAAATCTATAATCTGTAAAAAAGTTATTCTTTTAATAAAACTTGACTGTAAGCTTACTTTTTCCTATAAAAACACTGTTCTTGTGAAAGAAGAAACCATTCACTTACATTAAATTACCTGTTTATGGATATAACATTTAACAGTGTTAATTTCATAGTTAATTATTTGCGTAAAATGTAGTTGGATAAAAATGAAAGAGTTCTGGGTGTTATGCAATGAAATTAAATCCTTGTTAGAGCAATTTAAAGCATGAAAAACTGAGAGAACTTCATCAAAGCTTAGGAAGTCAAGATGCTGCAATGTAAAAGTTTTATATAAAATTTTTAATTATTTGCTATTGGGTATGAAAATTTCACTAGAAATCTTTTTCCCTGTTTATCTCTGAACCAAAAAAAGTAAATGGAAACTCTACCTTTATAAGGGTACAGATTGCTTATAACATTAGAGCATCAGAAGAATCCAAAATTGTGAGGTAGAAGGAAGAAAACATAATGAGTAGCAGATACGCAAGAAATAAGTCCAGATGGTTTCCTTGTCAATGAGTTAAATCTGTATTTTTTAAGATTTTATTTATTCATTTGAGACAGAAAGATATAGAGAAAGAGCGTGAGCAGGGGAAGAGACAGGGAGAGGGAGAAGCAGAAGCAGACTCCCTGCAGAGGTGGGAGCCCTACGCAGGACTTGATCCCAGGACCTGGAGATCATGATCTGAGCCAAAGGCAGACACTTCATCTGAGCCACCCAGGCACCCCAAGTTAAATAAATCTTACATATGCTCACTTTAAAAAAAAAAAAAAAAGTTATTTGGTAGAACTACCTTTTATTGGACATTTAAGAAAAGGCTAAAAATACCTGAAATATAGTACTTTACAAACCAAGCTCTATATTATTTCTACATAAAGTTTTTTTTTTTTAAAGACTTTATTTGAGAGAGAGCAAATGAGAGAGAGCATGAGTAGGGGGAGGGGCAGAGGGAGAGGCAGTCTCCTCCTGAGCAGGGAGCGCTATGCGGGGGTTGATCACAGGACCCTGGGATCATGACCTGAGCCGAAGGCAGATGCTTAACAAACTGAGCCACCCAGGCACCCCTACATAAAGTTTTTTTTTAATTGAGCTAAAATTTATATGGTAGTATTAACCATTTTAAACTGTATAACTTGTTGGTATTTAGTGTATTCGCAATGTTGTACAACCACCAGCTCTAATTTCAACATTTTTCATTACCCCATAAAAACACCCATAAAGTAATTACTCCCAATTCCTCCTCCTCTTCATCCCCTGATACCCCTAATCTGCTTTCTGTCTCTGAATTTGCCTATTAAGTATATATCCTATAAAGGAAATCATATATGTCCTTTTGTGTCTGAATGTTTTTTTCACATAGCGTATGTGTTCAAGGTTCATCCAAGTTGTTCCATATTTATCAGTACTTTGTTCCTTTTAACAGCTGAACAATATTCCATCGTGAATAGATAGATGATAGATGGATATCACAATTTGTTTATTCATCCATAGATGGACATATTTCCACCTTTGGCGATTAATAATGCTGCTATGAACATTTGTGTGCAAGTTTCTATGTGGACATGTTTGGTAGATGTTTTCATTTCTTTTGGGTATATATGTAGAATTGTTGAATCACATAGTATTCTATATTTAACTTTTTGAGGAACCTTCAGATTTCCATAGTGGCTGTACCATTTCCATTCCCACCAGCAGTGTACAAGAGTTTCTATTTCTCCAAATTGCCAATACTTATATTTCCTTTTTTCTTTTTTTTTTTAATTAAAGCCTTCCTACTGGGTGTGAAGTGGTATCTCATTGTAGTTTTTTTTGATTTGTATTTTCTTACTGACATATGATACTGTGTATCTATTCATGTGCTTATTGCTGACTTGTAAGTCTTCTTTAGAGAATATTTATTTAAAGCCTTTGCTTATTTTTCAATTGGATTGCTTGTCTTCTTGTTGTGGGAGTTTTTTTATTCTAGATATGGATATTAAGTCCATATTTTCTCCCATTCTGTGTGTTGCCTTTTCATATTCTTGATAATGTTCTTTGATGCACAAAAGTTTTTAGTTTTTATATAGTCCAGTTTTTTTCTTTTGTTACTCATATTTTTGGTGTTGATCTAAGAATTCTTTGCCAGATCTGAGATTATGAAGATTAACCCCTATTTTTTCTGGGTTTTTTTATATATATGAAAATTATAACTTTGGCACTTACATTCAGGTCATTGGCCCATTTTGAGTCAATTTTTGTATATAGAGTGTTGTAGAGGTTTAACGTCATTGTTTTGAATGTGGATATCCAGTTGTCTCAGCACCATTTGTTGAAGACTACTCTTTTTTCACTGAATGTTTTGTCACCCTTGTCAAAAATCAATTTGCCATAGATACTTGGATTTATTTCTGAATTCTCAATTCTATTCCATCGGTTCATATTCCTGTTCTTATGCCAGTACTATACTCTTTTGACTGCTGTAGCCTTGCAGTAAGTTTTTAAATCAGAAAGTGTGAGTCTCCTACCTGTCTTCGTTTTTCAATATCATTTAGGCTATCTGAGGTCCTTCGTAGTTCCTTATGAATCTGAGGATTGGTTTTTTTCATTTCTGCCAAAAAAGCCATTAGAATTTTGATGAAGTTTGTATTGAATCTGTATATCACTTTAAGATTGCCATAATAACAATATTAAGTACTCCAATCCATGAATATGGGATGTTTTTCCATTTATCTTGGTTTTAAAAATTTGTTTCAGCAATGTTTTCCAGTGTACAAGTCTTTCACCACCTTGATACAATTTATTTCTGATGCTTTACTCTTCTTGATGCTACTGTAAATAGAATTGTTTTCTTGATTTCTTTTTTGGATTGTTCATTACTGGTGTACAGAAACACAACTGATTTTTGTATGTTGATTCCCTACAGTTGTGCTGAATTTTTTTTATTACCTCTAGTGGTGTTTATGTATATTCTATGAGATTTTTAGTGTGCTGTTGGATTTGATATATTAATATTTTTTGAAGATTTTTGCATCTATATTCATAAGGTATATTGGTCTGGAGTTTTCTAGTACTGTCCATGCCTGACTTTGGTATCAGGATAATACTGATATAGGTTTTTATTTGTGAAATTCTTAGAATATAGGAGCTACATATATGCCACATATTTCTCTCCAGATAAACCACTCTGCAAAGATGAGCCCATTATGGTGATAGCACTCTATAGAAGTAAATTGGGGAAGTTAAATCAGTGTCAATTTACTATAATTTTCTTTTTTTTTTAAGATTTCATCTATTTTAGAGAGAGAGTGGAAGTGGGGGGAAAATAGGGAGGGTGAGAAGAAGGGGGAAAGAATCTCAAGGAGACTCCATACTGAGAATGGAGTCCAATGCAGGGCTTGATCTCAAGACCCTGGGATCATGACCTGAGCTGAAACCAAGAGTCGGACACTTAACTGATTGAGCTACCCAAGCACCCCAATTTACTATAATTTTCTAATACCAATTTCTCTTCAAATCTTTGAGAGAAAAGTTTAGGCTTAGGCTGTTAATGCAAAATGATTTAGAAATATATGAATTTGATTATTTTTTCTTTTAGGGAAAATTATTTTAAAGCCCATAATGCTCTACTGATGTGATTATTTACATTTTAAAAGCACCTGTTATAATATTTTGCAAAAATGATTTCTTTTGAAAAGAACTCATGTGTACCTGTTAGCAAATATAAGGAAGTTAAAGTTTTAGTATCTGTGAATGTTCTTATCTGTTTGTCCTTCCCTTCCTCCAGTAGTTGTTGCTCATTGTTTGGGTTCTCCATTTAGCTTCCAATTCTCTAATAATCTTTTATGATTAGTACTTAATCCCAGCAAACAAAAATATTCAAGGCATTCCTATGGACTATGATGAGGAAAAAAGAAATTTTATCAAGAAGAGATGGGCTATTAGTAAGTATTACTCTCAACTTTGTGCTCAGATTCATAATAAGGAAAAGGATAGAAAGCATTCAAGATAAAAATACAGAAATTGTTAAGTCAGTAAGCATTTAGCTTATACAAGCTAGCTGAAGTGTACAATTATGTGTCCCATAAAGGTTTATTTTCCTGGGGCGCCTGGGTGGCTCAGTCATTAATCGTCTGCCTTTGGCTGAGGGCGTGATCCCGGCGTTCTGGGATCAAGCCCCACATCAGGCTCCTCCACTGGGAGCCTGCTTCTTCCCCTCACACTCCCCCTGCTTGTGTTCCCTCTGTTGCTGGCTGTCTCTCTCTGTGTCAAATAAATAAATAAAATCTTAAAAAAAAAAAAGGTTTATTTTCCTAAAAAGGAAATAGATTAGATGATGCTATTAAATAACATAGTGGTTAAGATTCTAAATGCTAGAGTAAGACTGGTCCTATTCAAAACCTGGCACTACTGCTTTAATAATGTAACCTTAAACTCCTTAATCTCTCTAAACCTTGGTGCTTTGGCAATAGAATAGGGATCATAACAGTACCTACCACACTCAATTGTAAGACAGTGTTAAGAAAAATAGTAAATTTTTAGTAAAAGCTAAATTGTCTTTTCTTGTAGCTAAAAGCTATGGAAAAAATAAAGGATCTATTTATTAATATGATTGAATGAAGTGTTTGCTTTAAAAATATATTGACCTAGTCGGGAAAAGTTACATAAGGTAAGTTATATGAACATTCATGTTTTTATATTTATTTGGTAATATAAAGAGGAATGTGTGCTTCTGTTATGCATTCCTTTCTAAAAGAATGTAATTTAATTTCATATTACAAAAGTTATTTCCAGAAAGGGGAGTATACAATGAAGAATAATCATAATAATCTATAATATTCCTTTAAATATTTAGCTTTTTTTCAACTACTATTTTTCTCATCAGGTTTTGTTTGCAATAATAAGAGAACAGTCCTTCAAAAGCCGTTGTTGCCTCACAGATGCTCTCATGCTGATGTGTCATTTACAAATAAAGATACTGAATCCTTAACACTTTTTTCCTCCCTCAAAGACAGTCTATACCAAGTAGAAAATGAAGCAAGTTTACTGATGATTTTCTTATTTATCTGTTCTGTGCACTGTTCTAGAAAGGATAGAAGACTTATATTATTTAGTCTGATTTTAATATCATTTAATTCAGTGAAGAAAAAAAAGCCCAATCAAATCCTATTGTATTGATGAAATAATGAATTAGTTTTTTTAAACAATTCTTTTTCATGTATTTTTGTAGGAAGTCATACTATTTGAAAAACATATTCTAACTTATTTTTGTGTAGATTTTAAGAGGGACTGAATACTGACTACTTCAAAATTGTTCGGTCCAGCCCATTAACACTTATTGGACACTGAATAGATAACAGGGACTTCCAAGTATGTATTTCAATTAAATAATACCACTTTTTTTTTTTTAAAGAGAAAGGTGTGTGACTGGGGAGGGGCAGAGGGAGAGAGAGAATCACAAGCAGGCTCCGTGCCCAGCATGGGCCCATCATGAGGCTCAATCTCACAACCCTAAGATCATGACCTCAGTTGAAATCAAGATTCTGTATCTTAACCATCTGAGCCACCCAGGGGCCCTTAAATAATGTCACTTTTATTGACAAAATGATATCTCTTAGGTTTACTACAGGGTATGGTACTTCTCTAACTTTTCCCCATAATAATATTTTGTATAGCCTTCTACACTTCCCCTTTTTAGCAGGGTTCACATTTATAAATAAGTATTTGGTTGTAATTTTTACACTTTTGTTAGAATACAAGTTCCAAGAGGACAAGTCTATCTTATTTATTACCACATCTCCAAATCCAAATCATAGCTGGCACTTAGCAAGCATTTAATAAATTTTTATAGCACAAAGGATATTCCAAAATTACCTCTGATGGCCACTAGTCAATGCATACCTCCTCAGATATGGGGCATAGTCCAAAGCTGCCTCTATCAGAAAATATCTTTCAAGACATCCGTTTTACTTACCTTTAACATTCATGTGACTTTAATCCATTACATGTTTCTTTTAACGTACGTTATTCTAAAGAAGAATTGATACATCAGGGATAAACATCATAACTTTAAGGATACAGCTGTGTGTGAATGTATGTAGTATATGGGCTACATTTGATTTTTAGCAAATGTCTTAAACTTAAGTTAGTATCTAAAAAAATGGGTTTAAGAATACTTAACCATGAAGGCTTTTGTTGTTTTTTGAGAGAGCAAAGTGAAAATGCTCTTAAAATACTTGGCATACATAATATGTACTTAAATATTGGCTCCCTTTATCATCTTTTTCTTTTTTTTAAGTAAACTCTATGCCCAACAAGGGGCTGGAACTCAGGACTTGAAATTAAGAGTTTCATGCCCTACCAACTGAGCCAGCCAAGTGACCCAGCTCTTTTACCCTCTTACTAGAAATCTTCTAGATTCCCTTCTAAGAACCTCATTTATATCTGAATCTTTCCATTAAGTATACATGGTCAATAACCGTCAACTAAGAATTAAAGTTCTCAACCTTTGAGCAAGGATTATGGCTAATCAACTATTCAGAAATCCTGAGCCTACTGAATACTTCATAAATGAAAATTTTCTAGCCAAAAATTTTAACCAGTGCCAACAATGTCCACAGAAAATTTAAGTTGAATTAATTTTTATTACTACTTATTTAACACAAGTTTACTGTCTTAGACAAATAAGAATTTATAGAATCTGTGCTTTATTGCACTGGAGAGAAATTTGAAATGCAGTTATGTTGACATAGTGCAATCTGTGGGAAATGAGAGACGATGTTCTCTGGAATGCATGAAGATTCTCAATGATTGTTGCAAGGAATCACAAAAGAGATCTTTGGTCCAAAGAAGATATCTCTGAAAGAAAGTAGGACATCAGTTAAATTCAGCTGAAAACTAAGATATCTATTAGTCTTTACTGGGTTAAAAATGGACAAGAATTTCAGATATGACTATTCTTTTTAGGAATAAAGTACAAAGAGAATGAGTGGGAGGACTCGCCAGAGGAGCAACAAAGACCAAGAAGGTAATCGAGTCTCCTGCTTTCCTCCCCTTTGCCATTGATATAATGCTATCGTTGAACTCTAAAGAAAAGGAAAAATTAAATGATTTCAAAACCTTATGATCATACCAAAAGTATGATTTCTCTTATATGAGTGGGGATGGGCCATGAAGTTTAAATCCATAGATAAGAAACAGAAGGTTAAAAAATTCTCAATAAATTTCTAGGTTTTATAGGGAAAGGACAAATGTTAAGCTATTCAATTCTACTGTTATGGGAAAGATCACATAAGCTAATGTAAAAAAATGCATGAAAATAATATAAAATTATGTCATGATTATGACTTATTAGAAATATATTTAGTATGTAAACTCTAATGTAAGTATAGTTTACAGTGCTATATCATATATTTGTAAGTTGCTAAGAGTAAATCGTAAAAGTTCTCATCACAAGGAGAAAAAATTTGGGGTAACTATATGAACTAATGGATGTTAACTAAATTTATTATGGTAACAATTTGGTAATATATGTCTATCAAGTTATTATCCTGTATACCTTAAACATATACAGTGCTGTATGTCAATAGTATCTCAATAAAAATAAGAAGAATATAGGATGGCAAATTAGAATTTGTGTTTACAGGGGGGAGAAAGGAAATATACTTAGCAAGGTAAATCTGTTGGTACTGGGGAAAAGTTAGCCAAATCAGGTAGAAATTACTTTTGTGTATCCAGACTTCTATTCTCATCCATTACCACAGATGGTCACAAAATTATATCATAAATTAAATACAAGTACTTTTCAATATATTGGTTTCAGGTCTTACAATTACAAAAGAGCAAACATGGTATCTTAATATTAAATAACATTTCATTTATGCAGTCTGGGAAAAATTGTCATTTTAATGGAATCAATTAACTCACATTCTTGATATCATTTAGTACAAGTGATTCTCAAACTTTATCATGCATTGAAATCACCTAGAAGATTTGTTAAACCATAACTGCTATTGCCTCGCCTCCAGTCTTCCTAATTCAGTAAGTCTGATCTAGGGTTCAAGGATGGATATTCATTTTTAACAAGAACTAAGTGATATTGAAGCTGCTGATCTGGGAGCCACACATGAAGAACCAACTGCCTTGGTAGAAAAAAATATCTGGTCCAAATCAGAAGACCTGGATTTTAGTTTCCGTACTGATATTAACTAGTTGTGTGGGATGGTGCTGGTCATTTTACCTCTCTGTACCTTTCCTTGATAAGATGATTATATCTGTCCTTTCTACCTCACAGGTTTCTTAGAAAAATGAAAAGATGATGACATATGTTGAAAGTAATTTGAAAGAGCTAATTTCGGTATGAAATAGCCAAGATCATAGTATTTGAGGCTCTTCAGTAACCAGAAGAAGACGATTTTAAAAACAAGAGCCAAAAAAATTATTGATTTATCTGCCATTGTATTATACTTAAAATGCATCCATTTTCCAAGTCAGTAGATAATTTTTATTTAGTTCATTTCTGGTTAACTCATACATAGAGCTAGAAAGTTTGTCTTTGACCATTACCACATCTCTGTCCCATTAATTATTTGGCCCTCTTCACTAGGATCTTTTATCTAAAGACTTTTATTGGTTTTCAAATTGATTTAAGATATCAACCTTGAAGTTGACCTCTCCTACTGGTAGATTTTTTGTGTGTGTGATAAAAGGTAGGGAATTTAGAATTTAATATACTGGAGTGTTATTAATTTCCTGGATTATATTTAGTTTTATTAAAATCTGCCAAACTGTTTCTTAAATGAAAACATTCAGTTTCATATACAATGGTGATGATCCTAGAAAATGGCTGAGATTTCAGTAGGATTTTACTAAAAAAGAGTGATTAATATCAGTAAACCCATTATAAAGTTGTCTAAACGAGAGTTGTTATGCGTACATTTCATAGCCATATACTTTGTGATTTCATTTCCTTACTTTGGGCAGCAGAGCAATTCGCTGAAGTTGCAGTAACAGATCATCTCACATCCCTTCCCATCCCAGAAGTGATCCTGGACGTTTACATCCATCTTTGTCAGGTCAGTTACTCCCTCTGGAAGGTCGTGACAGTTGCGATCTCTTAGTGTCCTTCTGTAGCAAGAGAGCCGATTGGCAGGCATGGCTTGGACTCCTAGCAGCAAAGTTAGCCCAAGGGTGACAGCAAGTACTACAAATTTCATTTTGGCTTTTTGCCCTGAGATAGAAGAAAAAGCAAAATGTGTCAGTGTTTGTTTTTTTAAAAGATGGAATTCATCTGAACATAAAGTTCTGTAGCATTCTCATAAATATTTGGAAAGATTGTGAGTTGATCTTTTCTACTTTCTTCTTTATGTTTCTCAAAGTGTAATTTTATGACTATTGACAATAAAGTATAGAATAATTTTCAAGATCAAATGCCTGGGTTCCACAACAAAATATTAAATAAGAAATGCTGGGGATCAGGGGGAGGTGATAGGAAGAGCCAGTCTGCATTTTTAAGTACGCGAAGTAATTTTTATTTTTGGTATATTCAGTAGAGAAGAACTGCTTTTTAAGGTGGTAAAACTCAAGTGAATTTCTAGAACGAATACCATCATCAAGTTCAGTGGTTCTTTTTTCCTTTTTTAAAAGATTTTATCTATTTGTCAGAGAGAGAGAGAGCACAAGCGAGGACGCAAAAGCGTGCACAAGCAGGGGGAGAGGGAGAAGCAGGTTCCCCGCTGAGCAGGGAGTCTGAAGCAGGACCCAATCCCAGGACCGGGGCATTATGACCTGAGCCAAACGCGGACGCTAAACCGACTGAGCCACTCAGGTGTCCCAAGTTCAGTGGTTTTGACTCACATATCCTAACAACATTATCAAAGAGCTTGGGTTCCACTCTGACAGGGACAAAAAACCTATCTATTCTGACACTGAGAAATAATATTCTGTACATATATTTATAGTTCAATTAAGTTTTTAAAACCTACCAGAAATATTTTGGGGCTCCTTTTTATTGCAAATTTTTAGTGATATTGTGAATTTTTATCCCACATAGATTACTTCATCTTAGCCTCATTGAAAACAGAGACTTGAATTTCCTCTAATAAACATTTAGCCTGTTCTCAAACACCTACCCATGCTGGGGAGCTCATTATTGAATGTGTATTCTGCTATTATTGACTAAGTCAGCCTATTGTACTGATGCAGTTCTAACATTTCCCTCACTGTAAAATATTTTTCTGTGGCTTCTACCAACCAGTCCCAGTTTGCGCTTTTGGGGTCATACCAAACAAGTGTTTTTCTCTTCCAGTAGAGAATTCTTTAAATACAGTATTTGCATACAACTGTGGAATATTCATCATCTGTTTTTTCTTTTTTCTTTTTTTTTTTCATCATCTATTTAATGAGGCTTCTCTGGCTTTCAGGTTAGACATGAAAAGAATGGTAGCTATTGTAGCAAAGGAAAACTAGCAAAATAGTGGAGGAATCAGAATCAGAATCCACAGCCATTGAGATTTCATCATATTAATAGATGCCAAAGGATCTTTCCTACCACGGAATATTAAAAAGATGGGAAGACATATACGTATATTGTACTTTGAAAGAAAATGACATTGTTGAAAGGAAATTTTTGTATGAAGTTTTCAGTGACTAGCTACATCTCAAAGGTGAATTAATTTAGGTACGATTATGGATTTTTTTAAAAGGACAATTATTTTAGAGTAGTCTTTGGTTTAAAATAAAATTGAAAGGAAGGTATAGATTTCCCATATACCCTCTGCCCTCACACATACATAGTCTCCTAGATATCAACATCACTCACCAGAACAGTACTTTTTTTTCCCCAGAGATGAATCTACATGGCACATCATAATCTCCCAAAGGCCATAATTTCATACGTGGTGTTGTACATTCTATGGTTTGGACAAATGTATAATGACGTTTATCTGTCATCACAATATCATACAGAATAGTTTCACTTCCCTAAAAATCCTCTGTGATCTGCCTATACATCTCTCCCTCCTTAACTTCTGGCAACTACTGATGTTTTTTATTGTCTCAATAGTTTTACCTTTTCTAGAATGTCATATAATTGTAATCATACAATATGTAGCCATTTCAGATTGGCTTCTTTCACTTAGTAAAATGCATTTAAGTTCCCCCCATGTCTTCATGTCCTGACAGCTCATTTCTTTTAGTACTAAATAATATTTCATTGTCTGGATGTACCACAATTTATTTATTCATTTACCTACTCAAGGACATTTTGTTTGCTTCCAATTTTTGGCAATTATGAATAAAGCTGCTGTAAATCTCCACGGACCAGTTTTTGTATGGTCATAAGTTTTAAACTCCTCTGGATAAATACCAATGAGCGCAATTGATGAATTATATGGTGAAAGTATGTTTAGTTTTGTAAGAAACTATTCAACTGTGTCCCAAAGTGAGTGTACCATTTCGCATATCCACCAGCAACATATGAGAGCTCTTGTTGTTTCATATCTTCACCAATATTTGGTGTTGTCAGTGTTCTAGATATTGGCCATTCTAATAGGTATGTAGTAATATCTCGTTGTTTTAATTCGCATTTCCTTGATGACATATGATATGGAGTATCTTTTCATATACATATTTGCCATCTGTATATCTCCTTTGGTGAAGAATCCGTTAATATCTTTGGCCTATTTTTAAAATCAGGTTGGTTATTTTCTTATGTTGAGTTGTTAAGAGTTTTTTGTATATTTTGGATAACAGTCCTGTATCAGATGTGTCTTTTGCAAGTATTTTCTCCCAGGCTGTGGCTTATCTTCTAATTCTCTTGACATTTTCTTTCACAGAGAAATCTTAACTATAATAAAGTTTAGCTTATCAATTATTTCTTTCATGGATTATATCTTTGGTGTTGTATCTTAAAAGGCATCACCATACCCAAATGTTGATTGTATTCAACAGAGTTTTATAGTTTATCTCATATAGATTTTGTATGTATTTTGTCATATTTATACCCAAGTATTTTATTGGGGGGGTGCTAATGTAAACAGTATTGTGTTTTTAATTTTCAAATTCCACTTATTCATTGTTTTTATGTTGGAAAGCAACTGATGCTTGTATATTAACCTTTGTATCCTGCAACTGAAACTTATTAGTTCCAGAAGGTTTTTTGTTGATTCTTTTGGATTTTCTGCATAGACACTCATGTCATCTGCAAAGAGAGTACTATGTCTTCTTTCCTACTTTATATACATTTTATTTCCTTTTCTTGCCTTATTATATTAGCAAGGACTTTCAGTATGATATTGAAATAAAATGATGAGAGGGCACATTCTTGCCTTGTTCCTGATCTTAGTAGGAAAGGTTTGATTTTGTCACCATTAAGGTTGTTAGCTGTAGGTTTTTTTGTAGATAGTCTTTATCAAGTTGAGAAAGTTCCCCTCTATTTCTAGTTTACTGAGAATTTTTATCATGCATGCGTGTTAGGTTTTCTCAAATGCTTTTTCTCCATCTATTGATATGATCATGTGATTTTTAAAAATCTATTGATGTGATGGATTACATTAATTAATTTTCTTTTTTTTTTAAGATTTTATTTATTTATTTGACAGAGAGAGACAGCCAGCGAGAGAGGGAACACAAGCAGGGGGAGTGGGAGAGGAAGAAGCAGGCTTCTAGCAGAGGAGCCTGATGTGTGGCTCGATGCCACAACACTGGGATCATGCCCTGAGCCGAAGGCAGACACATAATGACTGCGCCACCCAGGCGCTCCCCCACATTAATTAATTTTCAAATGTTGAACCAGGCTTGCATACCTAAATCACACTTGACTGTGGTATATCATTCTTTTTATACTTGTTTGGATTCAATTTGCTAATATTTTGTTGAGGATTTTTATATCTATGTTCATGAGAGATAACTGGTCTATAGCTTTCTTTTCCTGTAATGTCATTGTCTGGTTTTGGTATTACAGTAATGTTGGCCTCATAGAATGAGTTAGAAAGTATTCCCTCTGCTTCTATCTCTGAAAGAGATTGTAGAGAACTGGTATAATTTCTTCCTCAAATATTTCATAAAATTTACCAGGAAACCCATGTGAGCCTGGTGCTTTCTGTTTTGGGAGGTTATTAATTATTAACTTAATTTCTTTAATAGATGTAGGTCTATTCAGATTGTTTGTGTGAATTTTGGCAAACTGTGTCTTGCAAGGAGTTGATTCACTCATTTGGTTTAACAGATTTACGGGCACAGAGTTGTTCATAGTATTGCTTTATTATCCTTTCAATTTCCATGGGATCTGTATTGATGTTCCTTCTTTAATTTCTGGTATTAGTATTTGTGTCCTCTTTTTTTTCTTAGTTTACTTGGCTAGATGCTTATTGATTTTTTTAATCTTTTTAAGGAACCAGCTTTTGGTTTCATCGATGTTCTCTATTGATTTCCTGTTTTTAATGTCATTGTTTTCTGCTCTAATCATTTTTTATTAAGGTATTGATTTTTATTTTCTTTTTATTGTGTGAAAAACTTCAAATATATACAAAATAGAGATAATGGTTTAATGAACCTCAATATACTCATCTGTTAGCTTCAATTTTTATCACCCTATAGCCCCCCTTATTACAACTATACCTCCTCTTTTTTTCTGCCTCAGTTTGGATTACTTTGAAACTAATTCTAGTCATCTCATCTTATCCACAAATATTTCAGTATATTTCACTAAAGGTGAGGACTTTTAAAAATCATAATACAATATCCTTTAACATAACTAAATAAATTTAATAATTTTTCATATCATCAAAAAGCCAGTCATAGTTTAAGTTTTTCCACTTAAATTCCTAATTTTCTCCTTTTATTTTTTGATTGAAGCGTAGTTGATATATTGTATTAGTTTCAAGTGTACAACATAGAGGTTTAGCAATTATGTACATTATGAAATGCTCACCATGATAAATGTAGTTACCATCTGTCATTATACAAAATTATTACAATATTATTGACTATATTCCCTATGCTGTACTTTTCATCCTTGTAAATTATTTATTTGATAACCAGAAACGTGTACCTCCTAATCCCTTCCACCTATTTTGCCTATTCCTCAACCCCTTTCCTCTGACAACCGCTAGTTCTCTATGTTTATAAATATTGTTTCTCATTTTTGTTTGTTTGATGTTTAGATCCCACATATAAATGAAATCATATGGCATTTATCTTTCTCCGACTTGTTTCGCTTATCTGTTCTAATTCTTATTATTTCTTTTTTTTTCCTGCTTACTTTGGAGCAAATTGAATTTGCTCTAATTTCCCAAGTGGAAACTGAGATAATTGATTTTAGATCTTTCTTCTTTTCTAATATTTGCATTTAATGCATTCATAAATTTCCCTCTAAGCATTGCTTTTGCTGCATCCCACACATTTTGATAAGTTGTTTTCCTTTTCATTTAGTTCAAAATAGTCTAATCTAAAGTTCTCGAGATTTGTTTTTAGTCCCAACCTATTATTTAGAATTGTGTTAATCTCAACCTATTTGGGGATTTTCCAGTTATCTTTCTGTTATTGATTTTTAGTTTAATTCCGTTATGGTCTGAAAGAAGAAATTGTATGATTTCTATTCTTTTCACTTTGTTAAATTGTGTTTATGGCCCAGAATGTGATCTGTCTTGATGCCTGTTCCATGTGAGTTTGAGAAGAATGTGTATTCTGCTATTATTGGGTGAAGAAGTCTGTAGATATCAGTTATATACAGTTCATTGGTGGTGGTGTTGAGTTCTACTGTATCCTTACTAATTTTCTGCCTGCTGGATTTATTCCGTTTCTGTGGGGTGTTGAAATCTATGATATATGGATTGTGGATTCATCTGTTTTTTTCTCACAATCCTATCAGTTTTTAACTAATGCAGCTTCATGTTCTTTTATTAGGCACATACTTGTTAAGAATTGTTATGTCTTATTGGAGAATTAGCCCCTTTATCATTATGTAATATTCTACTTGATTCTTTTTGTTTTTTAAAGATTTTTATTTATTTATTTGACAGAGATAGAGACAGCCAGCGAGAGAGGGAACACAAGCAGGGGGAGTGGGAGAGGATGAAGCAGGCTCACAGCAGGGGAGCCTGATGTGGGACTCGATCCCATAACGCTGGGATCACGCCCTGAGCCGAAGGCAGACGTTTAACTGCTGTGCCACCCAGGCGCCCCTACTTTATTCTTGATAACTTCTTTTTGATGCCTGCTCTGTCTCAAATTATTGTAGCTACTCCTGCTTTCTTTGCTTAGTGTTAGTATGGTATATTTTTCTCCATACACTTACTTTTTATCTATATGTCTTTTTTTTAAAGTTTTTATTTGTAAGTAATCTCTACACCCTGCGTGGGGCTTGAATGCATGACCCTGAGATCCAGAGTCACACTCTCCTCCTACCGAGCCAGGCAGGCTCCTCTATATGTGTCTTTACACTTGAAGTAGGTTTCTTGTAGACAACATACAGTTGGGTCATGGTTTTTTTTTTTTTTTCCCCTTCATAGTATCATTCTCAATTCTTTGCTAACACCTATAATAACTGCCATAACAAGGTACCACAGATTGGGTGGCTTAAACAACAGAAATTTATTTGTCACAGTTCTAGACAGTAGAAGTCCCAGATCACAGCAGATTTGGGCTCTGTCATTGGCTACCAGATGGCCTCTTTCTCACTGTGCCCTTATATTGTTTTTTTTCTGTGCACATGTGGAGAGAAAGAGAAGTGTCTGGTGTTTCTTCCTCTTCTTCAGTTCTGTTGGATTACGACCCTGTGCTTATGACCTCATTTATCCTTAATTACCTCCTTAAAGGCCCTATCTCTAATACAGTCACATTGTGTTGGGGTTAATGTAGAGCATGAAATCAGCCATAACACCTGGCTCGCTAAAATGTAACACGGAGGCCACTGAGGTCAGGGAAGGTTTTGGAGAAGGGCGTAGGCCTTTGGCATGCTGAGGCCTGAGTGACCACTGTGCCATTGGAATGCCTGGGGAGTTGCCTTCCCGAAACTTTCCTAGCCCAAACAGCCGCCCTGTTATCTAGAGATGTAGGCATTGTCCCTTAGGCTATGTTTAATAGAACAGCAAATTAGCATATTGTATCTTTCCTGTAAACACATCCTCCCAGTTTCAGTAAGACCCTTTGTCACACATCATGTGCTTGAGGAACAGTGATAAGGATTTGTGATTATCCTGAAGGACCAATAAAAGCGGGAGCAAAGAAGAGGAAAGGGTCTTCCCCTCTGAGGGTTGACCCTCTTGCCTTCTCTGTTTTACAGCGAAGTTTGGAGTAATGTTTCATCTGTTGGTACAGGGAGTACTGGCCATCCCCGGCAACATTGCGGTTTAGAACTTCAACATACGGATTTAGAGGGGAGCACAATTAAAAATTATTCAGCCATAAAAACGAATGAAACCTTGCCATCTGTAACAACATGACTAGAGCTAGAGAGAATAATGCCAAGTGAAATAAATCAGTCAGAGAAAGACAAACACCACATGATCTCACTCATATGTGGAATTTAAGAAACAAAACAAATGAGCAAAGAAAAAAACGGGAGAATGAGAAACCAAGAAACAGATTCCCAACTACAGTGAACAAAGGATGGTTATAAGAGGAGAGGGAGGTGGAGGAATGAGTGAAATAGGAAATGGGGATTAAAGAGTACACTTACTCTGATGAAAAAAATTATAAAAAATGCTTTTACATTATTAAGCATTATATACGAAGTTTAACATTGGTCATGTTTTTTTGATCCACTCTGATGATCTGTCTTTTAATTGGGACATTCAGACCATTGCCATCCAAAGTGATTATTGATACATTTGGACTAATATCTACCACATTTGTTTTTGTTTTCCATTTGTTGCCCTGTTCTTTGTTCCTATTTTTCTCTTTGACTTTTTTTCCCCTCCCTTTTGTGGTTTTAAATGAACATTTAATATGATTCCATTTTCTCTCCTTTCTTAGCATATTGGTTATACCTTTTTTTTTAAACTTATTTTTTAGTGGTCGCCCTAGAGTTTTAAATATACATTTGCAACTAATCTACATCCCCTTTCAAAAAATACTATACCTTGGGGCATCTGGGTGTGAGTGTCCAACTCGATTTGGACTCAGGTCATGATCTTAGGGTTGCAAGATTGAGCCCCATGTTGGGCACCTGGCTCAGTGGGGAGTCTGCCTGAGATTCTCTCTCTCCCTCCCTCTACCCCTGCCCCCACTCTGTCTCTGTCAAATAAATAAATCTTTATTAGGGGGGAGGGGTAGAGCAGAGGGAGAGAAGCAGACTCCCTGTTTAGCACAGAACCCAACTTGTGGCTCCATCCCACAACCCCAAGATCATGACCCGAGCCAAAGTCAAGAGTCAGATGCTTAAAAGAGTCAGAGCCAGCCAGGCACCCCAATAAATAAATCTTTAAAAAAATACTATACCACTTCATGGCAGCATGAGTACCCTATAACAACAAATTGTCTTAATTCCTTCCTCTCATTCCTGGTATCATAACCGTCATTTGTTTCACTTATATATAAACATACATATGCATATATATACAATCTATACATAAACATGCATAACTGAGTACATCATTGCTATTATTTTTTTCATCATTGCTATTATTTTGAACAAACTATTATCTGTTAGATCAGTTAAGAATAAGAACAATACATTTTTCTTTTTCTTTTACTTATTCTTCTATTCATGCTCTTCCTTTCTTTATGTGGCTCTGAGTTTCCGACCTGTATTATTTTCTTTCTCTCAAAAGAACTTATTTTCACATTTCTTGCAAGGCAGGTTTACTAGCAACAAATTTCCTCAATTTTTATTTGTCTGAGAAAATCTTTCTTTTTTATGTTTGAAGGATAATTTTGCAGAGTACAGAATTCTAGGTTGAAATTTTATTCTCTGGACAATTTAAATATTTCACTCTATTCTCTTATTTTTTAAAAATTTAAATTCAATTAGCCAACTTATGGTATCATTAGTTTCTGATGTAGTGTTCAATGATTCATCAGTTGTGTGTAACACCCAGTGTTCATCACATCATGTGCCCTCCTTAATGCCCAATTACCCCATTCCCCCACTCACCTCCCTTTCCACAACCCTCAGTTTGTTTCTGCGAGTCAAGAGTCTTGCATGGTTTGTCTCCTTCTCTGAATTCTTCCCATTAATTTGTTCCTCCCTTCCCCTATGATCCTCTGTGCTATTTCTTATATACTCTATTCTCTTCTTGCTTGCATGGTTTCTGAAGAGAAGCTGGATATAATACTTATCTTTGTTCTCTATAAGGAAGGTGTTTTTTACCTCTGGTTTCTTTAAGAATTTTTTTTAACCTTTGATTTTCCGTAGTTTGAAAATTGTATGTCTGTATGTAGTGTTTGGGTGTACTGTTTGGTGGTCTCTGAGCTTCCTCAGTTTGTGGTTTGGTGTCTAACATTAATTTGGATAGATTCTCAGTCATTATTGTTTCAAGTATTTCTTCTGTTCCTTTCTCTCTTTCTTTTCCTTCTAGTATTCCCATTATGAGTATGTTATACCTTTTGTAGTTGTCCCACAGTCCCTAGATATTCTGTTCCACTTTTTTTCGGTCTTTATTCTGTGCTTCATTTATTATAACCTCTGGCTCAGTGATTTTCTCCTCAGCTGTGTCCAGTTTGGTAATGAGCCCATAAAAGGCATGCTTTATTTCTGCTAAAGTGTTTTTCATCTCTAGCATTTCTTTTTTGGTTCTTTCTTAGAATTTCTGTCTCTCTGCTTACTTTGCCCATCTGTTCTTGCATTCTGTGTACTTTATCCATTAGAGTCCTTAGTATATTAGTCATGGTTGTTTAAATTCCTGGTCTGATAATTCTAACATCTCTGCCACGTCTGGTTCTGATGCTCATTTTATCTGTCTTTTAGTATGCCTTATAATGTGTTCTTGATAGCCACATATGATATACCAAGTAAAAGGAACTGCTGTAAATAGGCCTTTAGTAATGCGGTAGTGACATGTGAGGGGAGAGGAAGCATTTTATAGGCCTATAACTAGGTCTCAGTCTTTTAGCAAGTCCATGCTTCTGAGCTGTGACTTTCACAAGTGTTTCTCAGGTTTTTTTCCTCCCGTCTTTGGTTGGACAGCAAGCCTAGAGCCAGCTGCAGTTGGATATTTCTCTTTCACTAGGTCAGTTATGCTCTGATAATACCTAAGCAGGTTAGGTTCTGGTTAAGTAGTTCTTCTGAGAGCAGGGCTCCTTAAGAACAGAGCGCTCTGGCATATTTCAAAATGGTTCCTTTTTCTTCCCCCTGATGAAACCCTGAGGGGATTTTTCTGTTATTGACTGTGCATACTTGGTTCATTCCTAGACGTAAATCTCACAATATTGTGGGGGACCCCCACGACTGAGTCCTTGTGGTGTTATTAACTCTCAGAGTTGTCTACAGTGAGCCTCTACCAATTCATTGATTGTGTTCAGGTTTTTTGTTGGTGGTGGGTTTTTTGTTTTTTACCCTGGCACTGGTACCCATGACAGTTTCTACTAATGCATCTCGGCTCTGAGAAGACTTTAATCCCTATATTTATCTGCCTGTCTTCCCAATCTCGGGGGCATGGTTTCCCCTGTGTCCTCCCCTCTTTTATGAATCCAAGAAGAGTTGCTGATTTTTCAATCTGTTGACATTTTTACTTATTGTTAGGACAGTGTAGTGATTTCCAAGCTCTTTACATGTGGAACTGGAAACCAGAAGTTCTGATAAATTTTTTTGAATAAATATATTCATGCTTTTTCCTAAACTTAGAAACTAAAAATATTCCTTCATACTCCAAAGAGCTTAATATTTTCTTTGATTCATAATCTAATTTGAATTAGTTATTTTGGGCTTTGCTTATATGTTTTCTTAGAATTGTAAATATGTAATATAATTCCTATCTCCAAACACTAGTGAAAGAAAAGACAAATATGAAATCTATTTTACTTTACATTTTTTCAGATTTGATGGAGCAAGACACTTAGTGTTGCATTACATTACAATCTAATATAATAATGCCTTCCAATAAACTTTTTACAGATCATAGTTTAAATTTTATATTTTAAAAAATATAATTCTCTGAAGTGCTCTAGTTCTCAATTTCTTCAGTTTAGGGTCTTGTTTATACCCATTAGATAAGTGATATTTTTTAAAAGAGCCACATTTCTTGACATTTTTTTCAGGTTAATCTTCAAAGAAGGTTAATTAGAACTTCTGTTCACTGAACATTTACTGGGTGGCAGGAATCAACACAACCATTAAGCTTTAAATAATATATTAAGATTTAAAACTAAATTCTACTATATAGGCAAAAATTTTTTAAACAGTTTTATTGAGGTAAAATTGACACATAATAAACTGTAAATATTTAAAGTATACATTTTGATAAGCTTTGGCATATATATATTCTCATGAAACCATTACCACAATCAAGATAATGAACATATGTGTTATCCCTAAGTTTCCTCATGCCCTTTTGTAGTTCATCACTCTTACCTCCTCCCTTCCCTCCACTCTTATACAGACAACAACTTATTTGCTATCTCCAAAAATAAATTTGCATTTTCTAGAGTTTCATATAAATAGAATCATAAAATATGTACTCTTTTTTTCTGACTTCTTTCACTCAGCATACTTGAGATTTCTATATGTCATTGTGGGTATCAATAGCTGATTTCTTTTTACTGCGAGAAGTATTGCATTATATATGCTATAGATTGTTTATCCATTTCTGTTGATGGACATTTGAGTTGTTTTATGTTTTGGGCTATTGCAAATAAAGCTGTTTTGAACACTTGTGTATGAGTCTTTGTAAGGTCATAGCTTTCGTTACTCTTGAACTAATACCTAGAAATAGAATGGCTGGATTGTATGACAGGAATCTGTTTTACTTTATAAGAAATTGCTGAATTGTTTTTCCAAAGTGATTGCACCATTTTACATTCCCACCAACAGTGTATGAAAGTTCCAGTTTCTCCACGTTCTCTCCAAGACTTGGTCTGGTCAGTATTTTTAATTTTTGGCCATTCTAGTAAGTGTCTCATTGTGTCTTAACATTGCATTTCCTTAATAATTAATGCTGTTGAGCCCCTTTTCATGTACTTATTTGTCATCTGTATGTCTTCTTTGGTGAACACCCTGTTCAAATCTCTTGCTGTCCTTTAAAAATTGGGGTGGTTTTCCTGAGTTTTGAGAGTTCTTTACATATTCTGGATGCAAGTTCTTTATCAGATACATACTTCCTAAACATTTACTCTTTACCTATGGCTTTCCTTATCACTTTCTTAACAGTGGGCTTCAAAGAGCACAGGTTCTTAAAATTGATGAAGTCTGATTTATCAATGTTCTTTTTTTCTTAAAAAAAATGCTTTCATTGTTATATATAAGAAATCATTGCCTTACCCAAGGTCATAAAGATTTTCTTTTATGTTTTCTACTGGCTTTAGAATTTTGGGTTTCCCATTTAGTTCTGTGATCTATATTAATTTTTTATTTAGTGAGCGGTGTGGTTGAAATTCTTTCTGCATTTTTTCATACAGTTGTCTAGTAGTTTCAGTACCGTATTTGAAAAGATTGTTGTTTCTCTGATGAATTGCCTTTGCATCTTTGTCAAATATCAGTTTTCAATATAGCTGTGAACCTGTTTCTGGACTTTATTCTTTTCCATTGATCTATTTATCTTTATACCAATACTGTAGTTTTGATTACTGTCACTTTATAATAATTCTTAGAATCAGGTAGAATTAGCCCTTAAACTGTCTTTCACAAAGTTGTTTTGGCAATTATAGGTCTTTTGCATTTCTGTATGAGTTGTATTATCAACTTTTCAATTTCTACAGAAAAAGCCTTCTGAAATTTTGATTAAGATTGCATTGAACCTATAGATAAATTTGGAGAATAATGGCATTCTAACAATATTGGATTTTCTGACCCTGAATATATTTTTCCATACTTTTATTTTTACTCATTTGTGGTTTTAGATTTCAGATGTGTTTCTTATAGGTAGTCTATCATTTGGTCTTGCTTTTTTATCCAAACTGACAATCTATGCCTTTTAAATGGAACATTTAGATCATTTACATTTAATGTGATTATTGACATCATTGGGTTTAACTGACTAAGCCACCCAGGTACCCTGACATCATTAGGTTTAAATCTATCAACTTGCACTTTGTTTTCTAGTTGGTCTATTTGTTCTTTGTTCCTTTTTTCCTCTTTATATGTGTTCTTTTGGATTAATTGAACATTTTTTTTGTGTGTGATTTCACTTTATTTCCTTTGTTGACACATAGCTATAATTCTTCATTTTATTATTTTAGTGGTTGCCTTAAGATTTATAGTATATGTACTTTAACTTATCATTCCCCTTCAAATGATATTATACTTTACATTTAGTATAAAAACTTTACAATAGTATACTTCCATTTCTTTTCTCCCGTCCTTTATGCTATCACTGTTATATATTTTACTGATGTATATGCTAAAAACTCAAAATATATTATTATTGTTGCTTAAACAATTGTATTTTAGGGCATTAAATAATAAGAAAAAACCTTAAGTGTTTATCCATGTAGTTGCCATTTCCAGTGCTCTTCATTTTTCTGTGTAGATCCATGTTTCCATCTGACATCATTTTCCTTATGCCTGAATGATGTCCTTTAACATTCCTACAGTGTAGGTTTTCTGGTGAGGAATTCTTTAAACTTTTGTATGTCCAAAACTATCTTTATTTTACATTTGTTTTTGAAAGATATTTCTGCTGGTTATAGTATGGTAGATTGACAGTTTGGATTTTTTTTCAGCACATTAAAGATGTATCTGTTTTAACATCCTTTGCTGATAATACTAGCATATGTATCAATTCTGCGTTGGTTTCAGTTGATTGTTTATTCCAGTTATGAGTTATGTTTTCCTGCTTTTTTGCATATCTGGCAATCTTTGATTGGATTTCAGACAGTTTAAATTTTTGTATTTTTGGGTGCTGGGTATTTTTGTATTCTTATAAATATTCTTGTGCTTTGCTCTGGGATGTAACTAAGTTACTTGGAAACAGTTTGATTCCTTCAGGACTTGCTTTTATGATTTGTTAGATAGTTCTAACTCAGCTTAGGGCTAATTATTCCTCATTGCTGAGGCCATTCCTTCCTGCGTATTCTACCCAATGGCCAATGAATTACCAGTTTTTTTCAATTTGTCTTTGTGAGTATGCCTGACTTTTTGTGAGTGCCAGACACTCTGTTCTCTAATTCTTTCAGATTTTTCACCCTGACCATAGATAGTTTTCTCATTTGCATGCACGAATCAGTTTTCTGAATACTTCAGTGGGGCTCTCTGCAGACATCAGCATTCTCTATATATCTTTCTTCTCTCCAACACTCTGTTCTGTGAATTGTGGCTGTCTCAGTCTTTCTGACTCTCAGCTCCATTTTCTCAATTCAGGGAATCTAGGATTCTGTGTTCCCTCTCTTTATTTTTTCAGCCTGGAAATTCCCTAAAGGCAATAGACTTGGGGATATACCTCATTTGTTTCCCATCTCTCATAGGACGATATCCTCCCTTGCTTGAAATTCAGTGTTTTGACAGAGGTTGTTTCATATGTTTTGTCTGGTTTTTTTGTTGTCATTTCAGAGGAGTGAGTAAATCTGGTTCTTTTTACTCCATCTTGGGTAGAAGCAAAGCATTCTATACTACTCTTACTATTTGCAGCTATTTTTGGAGGAATATGAAGAACAGATACCCAAATCTTACAGATTCTAAAAATGAGCTGCGTGGTACTCTGATTATTTAAATACTTAAGCCAAATTCTCAGAACTATGTTTTTCCCTTCCACAACCTTTCCCAAATTGAATTATGGTTGCTCTGACTCCCATCTCTTGGATAGGGTGAGAGCTACTGGGTCCCAAAGCACAACAAATAAGACTCATTATGGTTTGCTCAAGGAGCCATTCAGTCTGCCCTTCTTATTTCTGGAATGATGCTTGTATATTTTGTTCTGGTTGATTAAGGCTGCTGAAAATAGCCTGAAATCATTCTTTTATCTTTAGACCCAAATCTTCTTTTACTGCTTCAGGTGAATTAGAATTCCTCAGCCCATACCAAGACCAAGCTGGCAAGAGTATTCAGGAGAAGAGCAGCCAATACTGGGAAAGTGAGAGAGTAAAAAATAGCACTGTTGTAGAACTCACTGATAAAGTGATTAAGTAACTATGTGTGAGAGAGAAAAACAGGAGCAAGCTGGTTTAATTTGGTTCAGTGTAACACGCATTTTTTAGTATTTCCTTTATGCCAGGCACTGTTCTAAGTACCAACAGTGAAAAGGAATTAAGAAAAATATTAATAACTAAACCTATCCTCTTCCAATCACTCCAATTACTTCAGTTAAAGCTAAAGTCATTGTGGTGTCCTCAATATGCAATCTGGCTTCCTGTTATCTCTCTGAAATTATGTACTCTTCCCCTTGTTCTTTCTGTTCTAGCTAGTCCTCAAAAATACTAGACACATTCTTGCCTTAGGCCTTTGCACTGGTTAATTCCTCTGCTTGGAAAGCTCTTCCAACAGATTAACTGCATGTCGACCTCCCTCACCCTCTTCAAGTTTTTATTCACTTTGCTTCTCAGTAAGATCTATTCTATTTAAAACTGTTTCTCCCTTCACATATTCTCAATCTTCCTTAGTTGCTCTACTTTTCCATGGCATTTATGAACCTCTAAATTGTTAAAAAAATATTCTTATTATGTCTCCCAGAACTTGAATGTAAGCTCCAGGGAGGCAGGGTTTGTGTGATGTGTATCCCAATCACCTCAAACAATGCCTGGCATGTTAGTGAAAGAATAAACAATATACCCTAATCTCTAGATGCTTATATATAGTCAGAGAAGGAGGAGTTTCTCAGATTGCTAAACTCAATATCAAGTTGCAGGGAATGATTTATTATGGGAAGATGTTAGTGAGCTGTCAAATTCTTAAATTTGGTTATCATCAAGTACTATTGTTTTGATTAAATTGTATTGTATTGTATTTTTTTCTAAATAGTCTGACTTTAAAATGTACTTCCCAATTTCTGTTCTGTTTTTCTTTCAAAACTATTCTAGTCAGCTCATACTTGACTTAAAAAGTATGTATTTATAGGGGCATCTGGGTGGCTCAGTCGGTTAAGCATTTGACTTGATTTCAGCTAAGGTCATGATCCCAGGGTCATGAGATTGAATCCTGGGTTGGGCTCCACACTCACTGAGGAGTCTTCTTGAGATTCTCTCTCTTTCTCTCTCTTTCTAAAATAAATAAATCTTAAAGTGTGTGTGTGTGTGTGTGTGTGTGTGTGTGTATACTTTTAACAGAAGATTCAACAACAACAAAGACCCCTCCCCTTTTCTCTAACCTCCCTTACCAGATTACTATAAAAAAATTGGGTGGAGAGAGAGAGTTGTAAATTCTTTGTAACCTTTTAACCAATTGTGTTTGAAGAATTTTTCTATTATATTAGTCATTAGCATTTTTCATATATTTTACAGTTTGGGTCTCCCTAGGTGGGTTTTTTTTGTTTTTTTATTTTTTACTATACAATCATGTTGTTCTTATTTTTAGTGATTAGCTTAATTTTGTCTAATTCTTGTGGCATTTGGAAAAAGTTGTGCATTTACTAAGCTTGGGCTCTTATTACCCTTTATATGTTTCCTGCATATAAGTGTAGTTTGTGAGCTCATTTCATGTCTGCTAACTGCTTAAGCTTTCTTTCTATTAGATGGTTCTAATTATAGCCAGAAACCTGGTTGGATTTTTTTAAAAATACTTTTTTAAAAAAGTAATAATATTCAATATAAAACATGGAAAATACAGAAAAGAATAGATAGAATAAAATACAACTAGAGTTTCCAGGTAGAGATAAGGGTTGTTAACATTTTGGTATATCTCTTTTTGGTATGCATAGGTATTAAGGAGAAATTGAGATGGCCAGGGACAGAACACTGGGAAACTAACATTTGTAGACTGGATGGAAGAAAAGTCAGAGAAAGATGTTATACCACAGAAAAGTATTGAGAAGGAAGTACAGGGTCATAAAATAATGAGAAAAGGGGAAAAGGATAAATGGGTGGAAAGGTGAGGACAAACTCATCACAAAGATTGGTATTAACTGAGGTATATTCCTCAGAGTGTCTCCACTACACCCTGCTATATAAAAGCAGATAAATTCAAAATCATATATCACCACTCCCTGACCTCTTTTACAGTCCTGTGTCTCTAATTATATACATGATATTGACACTCAGATGATATTTAATATTGTTAAAATATATTTGTCAGATAAGATACAGGATACTCAGTTAAACTTGAATTTCAGATAAATAATAAATAATTTATAATATGAATATGTCCTAAATATTACATAGTTTCTATCTCAAGTTAATTTTGATAATTTATATTTTGTTAGAAAATAGCTCATCTGACCCACTTAAAAATATATTGCAATAAAGATATATAGAGTATTTCCTTATAATTAAATAGAAATCTTTCTTCCTCCATTAGGATTTTTATACATGCTGCCTCTCTAGAAGGAATGCTCTTTACTTGCCTGGATTATTCTTGGCTTTCCGTTCTCAGTTTAAATGTCATTTTTTCAAAGGCTTTCTCTGACCATCCAATCTAAAGTAGTTTCAATTTGATTCTTTCATAGTGCCTTCTTTTTCTAATGATATTTATCACATTTTAAATTATATATTTATGAGTTTACTCATTTTATGTCTATCATTCAGTTAAGACAGAAAACTCCATGAAGGTAGTCTATTTTGTTCACCACCACATACCCAGTGGCTAATACAATGCATGGCCCCTATATGTACTATTACATGAATGATTCTCTGAAAATACTTTTTTTTGTCCTGAGGAAGAGTCTGCAGTGGTTTCATGGTATCTAAAAAATGCTGAACTTTGTAAAGGTAATCCTAAGGCCTTCCTTCTCCACATCTACCATTCACATCTACCATTCACATCTACCATTCACTATTGCACAGCTGGTAGGAAGACCAGTCATCCCTTCAACCCTACACATATGTCTTTGCCTTATGGTTCCCTCTCACCTCCTCTCTTTATGTTAATTTCTGACCAAACCATCTATTGAGGACAAACCTCAAACTCATCTCTTCTAAGAAGTCTTCCCAGATTCAGCCCATACCACTCTAATAGCTCCCCTGTTCTATATGCCTATAGCACTCATGTGAAATCCATTCCTTAAGAACTGTGAATTTGACTAAATAATGGCTTGTCATTGTCTATTTTTCATAAGCCAGTTAACAATAAAGAATATGGCTATAGTTGGGAGTGGGAAATTCACTGAAAGGCATTTGGCCATTGAGTAAATTGGTCATTCTGTGTATTTACCTAGAACTATGAAGGAAGATATGGAAACGTCATCAAGGGTCTTACAGAACATGATTAAGAGCTTGGATTTAATTTAATATATTAGGAAACCATCAGAAGACTTTGGTAGAAAAGTAATGTGATCTGACTTACGTCTTAAAAAATAATCCTTGACTGCTTTACAAAGATGCGTTGTGGTGGTGGGACAAAATTGAAAGAAGAAAAAGGCTATTGGTGAAAGTTGATGGAAGATAAAAGGCAAGAGGGAGAGAGTCAAGGATCACTCTTAGGTTTTTGACATGAGTGATATTGACATTTTTTGGGTTGAGGAAGAATTGGATGGGGTCAGTTTGGGGAAAATTTAAGAGTAAAATTTCAGAAAAGTTAAGTTTGAGATGCCTACTAGAGATTCAGGTGAAGATGTTGAATAGGCAGTATGTGTCTGAAGGTTAGGGCTAGAAATAAAAATTTGAGAGGCATCAGGATGTTTATTTATCATATTTATAGCTTTGGGACTGGCAGGGTCAGTATAGATTAAGAAGAGAAGAGACAAAAGACTGAGACCTGGGGCAAGCCAATATTCAGCGGATTGGAAGAGGAGATGCCAGCCTCACGAAGGCAAGTACTAGAACGTCTACTGTTTTGCATCTCTCAGAGTGCCTGCTTCAATACTGGGCTCACAGTAAGTGTTCCAAAAACATTCACTGAAGGAATGAACAAATAAATTGCTGGAAAAGTAAGTGGGTATGTTGCCATACCATGCACCTTTTCTGAATATGTCCATGCCAGAGCACAAAATAGTGTTTCTGTCAGTCTCAGTCACATACTAGGATGGAAAGTTCCACACCTGGCAAGCAGTTACTGGTAGTTTTTTTTTTTTTAACACTTAATAAATTACATGTTTGAACTGAAGTTTTCTCTTCTTCTTTTACTTGAGTGCAGATAAATAGATTTAACTTTTATTTAGCAAGTGGAAAAATGTCTCAACCACTATGTTCCTGTGATGCATTGATTATTTTTCATTAGAAGACACCAACCTTAATCCTTGGCAATCCATCAAGACCATAGATTTTCAAGTGCCAAAAAGAGTGAGATGACTTTGGCAAATTTGAAGGAAACTGCTCTATTTTTTTTTCTATTTCAGCTGAAGTACATGCACTTAAAATTCGTCCTGGAGTACATCCAAATTACAAAAGACAACAAAGTTAAAAACTGAATATCTAAAGGAATAAGCAAGAGATCCTTAGATAGTTATCTGTTGGTTTTTTTGGATTCAAATTTATGTAATTAATATTGTTCCTAACACTATATGATACCATTCATATCCCAATAGTGGCATAATTTCTAAAGGATCGATGCAGAGGATATAGAATCATGGTCAAGGTATTTCCAATTAAGCAACAAATCATGGCCACCATCATAAAATAGGGAATTGCAAGTTTTGATTATATGAGGGTATTTGCCATCAGAAGGCTTTTGAATGGTTGAGTTAAATGAAGACTTAAAAAGAAAAATTATCCCATTTGATGGCCAAAACTAACAGGGCTATGTAGTTTAAGTGTTCAGAGATTTATGATGCAGTGCTCATACAGACAACTGTTGTCACTTCTGGGAACTAGTATTAAGAGCAATGAAATGGAACAGAGTTGATGAATTAGACAGAAAGGCAGTCCATTTTCCGATTTCAAAACATAGCAAGAGAGAAGCAAAGGCTCCAAAAACAAATGAAACTTCCAGCTCAGAAGTTGACATTTAAAATATCAAAAATTATAGTTGGAAGAGATTAAAATTACCATCTAGCCTGTGATGTTTCTCATTCATCTTTCTTGGATGATGAAAAAAACTGTCATTTCAAAAAATCTCTTTCTTATTAACTGTGTTAGAAGAGGTTTGTGATAGAATGCACCCTGAAGTAGAACTTCTTAAAGTGTATGTTACAGAAGAGGTGGTATGAGAAAGGAGATAAGCCTTTCAGGGGCGCCTGGGTGGCACAGCGGTTAAGCGTCTGCCTTCAGCTCAGGGCGTGATCCCAGCGTTCTGGGATCGAGACCCACATCAGGCTCCTCTGCTATGAGCCTGCTTCTTCCTCTCCCACTCCCCTTGCTTGTGTTCCCTCTCTCCCTGGCTGTCTCTATCTCTGTCGAATAAATAAAATCTAAAATAAAAAAATAAATAAACAAATAAAAATAAATGAGAAAGGAGATAAGCCTTTCACACAGCATTAACCCAGACACAATCAGCCCAAGTACCCAAGAGACCTTCATCAGTGGAAACATGAAGTTCACATCCTTCCTGAAAGTAATCTTCCTTTGGAGAATGCTGTAAAATACTAGTATTCCGTCTTGCATCCTTCTACTTGTTTTCCTGGCTATAGTAGATCATCACTGGAAAAAAGGACCAGCATTTGGGGGAGCTTTTCACAGCTTGTGTAACTAAAGTTAAGGAATTTTAAAGATGAATTTTTATAAGCCTGAAAGGGAAAAAGTGTTCCCTTTATCTTAGCAGTACAGACACTGTCGTGTGTTCTATGGTGGGGACACCAAGGATGAATTTGGTGAATTCCCTCTTTGTATCACACGTTTATACCAGTTCCTTTTTAGGAATTAGGATTTTAAAAGCAAAAAACAAAACAAAACAAAAAAACAAAACAAAAAAAAAAAAACCCTTTCCTTTCTTAGATATTGCAGTTAACTTCACATAGAGTAAGTAATATAGAGGTATAGCTACTGCATTAAAAGACTAAACTTGTATACTGCATTATTCTCACATAATTCTGAGAGGTGGAATAAAAAGGTCCTGTTACATGGGGTCAGATTCAGAGTGGATATGGGCATTAAGCAGGAATCACAGTGAGGGAGCTCTTTGTAAACCTTTGATTAAGTGACACTCTCAGTTAAGGAATGTGCATTTTCTAGTCCCTTTTAATCTGATTATTGTCTTTTATCCTAGGAAAAATTATCTTTTTCAAAGTATATCCATCTCCTTAGAGAATCCCTTACTCTCTGACTTTCTCTTCTGATTTAACACATAAATACATTTCTGCTCTAATCGATAGCAATAATTTGTAGTAGAATAAGTGATACAAAATGATATTTAAGAAAAAATACATACCCTTTCTTCTCTGTTCCTTTGGTCTTCTTGGCAGAGGAATCTTCTTAAATGCTCCAATTCACTGGGTGAGTTTGGGCAAAAGGAGAAAAAAGGAGGTGCTAGAAGGAGGTTTCTTACAAATAAACCCTTTGTCTGCCTTGTGTCTTGCCTGGGATTGACAGGCGCACTGCTCCAGCCAGGACTGGGGGAGGAGGGGAGTGAAAGAGAGACAGGGCTGAAAGAACTGCCTCCCTTGGATTCTTCCAAACCAAGCAAGGATGAACTGAACAGCTTCTTTACAGAAGGAAATAACTAGTCTCTACAAGAACTTCAGCGAGGCAGACTCTGGAGCAATAAAATGTAAAACCTGAGGGATTTAAAAAGAACACAGAGTAATTTTAACCTTAGGAGAAGTTGTGTGTGTGTGTGTGTGTGTGTGTGACAGAGAGACAGACAGAAACAGAGACACAGAGAAAGAGAGAGGCACAGAGACAGAGAGATAGATGAAGACAGAGAGAGCAGGGAGAGAAGAGGAGAAGGAGAGAAGGAGGAAGAGAAATGGCTAATGTGATTTAAGCAAATAGCTGAGCACCTCTTCCTCTCTCACAGTTTCTTTGTGTTTTTTCACTAAGCCTTCCTCGCCATCTTAGATCTCTTATTATAACATTTTGGTTGAGTATATGTTCAAATTCTCCAAGTCCTTACCCAACGAGTCATTACCAGTCAACGGAAAGTAAGAAATAAAATGACTAAAAAAGAAATCTGTGTCTCAAATAAAGGCACAAAAGGAATTTCACTCTGTTTTGAGCAAACTGCACTGGAATTGTAGCATCTGTTAACTATCCTTTAATTGTTGGTTAATTTTAAAAATTCAATTTGGAGTAATGTTGCAGGAGTTGAAAAAATTAGAATACAGATTATCTAGACAGAGAATAGAGGGAAGAGCATTCTAGGTAGTATAAAGAAAGGCAGGGAGGTGAAGGAGAGGGTAACAACTTTTTGGATTACAAGTAGTTTAGTGTAGCTGGACCATGGACGGCAGGGGATAAAATTAGAGGATTAGACAGAAGCAAGTTAATGAAGTACCTCATATGCTACATTGAAAACTTTGGATTTTATCCTGAAAGTGAATGGAAAGATATTGAAAAGTATTAAAAAGGATGAAGACCTTGACTGCAGTGTAAAAGAAGGATGATGTAGGAGGAAGGAAGCTAGGGACAGAAGAGAGGCTCTTGCAGCAACCCAGAAGAGAAGATAGGAAGCAAAGTGGAAAAGATTTGGTGACCAATTAGGTTTTTATGTTTAGGGTAGAGGTAGTTGAAAGAAGGGAGGAGACTTTATTAACTTTCAGGACCTTGAATGGATAAAGCATTATTCATCTAGGAAAAGAATACAAAAGGAAGAATAGTTTTGGTGGAGCAGGAGGGAGAGATAGAAATGAATTAATTTTTTTCTATTGAGTTTGAAGTATTTTTATTTTTTATCTTAATTCCAGTATAGTTAGCATACAATGTTGTAGTTGTTTCAGGTGTACAATATAGTGATTCAACAATTCCATACATCTCCCAGTCCTCATGATGACAAGTGCACTCCTTAATCCCCATCTCCTATTTCTTCCATCCCCCCACCCACCTGCCCTCTGGGAACCATCATTTTGTTCTCTATAGTTAAGAGTTTCTTTCTTGGTTTGTCTCTCTCTCTTTCCCTCTCTCTCTTTTTTCCTTTGGTCATTTGTTTTGTTTCTTAAATTCCACATATTAGTGAAATCATATGGTATTTGTTTTTCTCTGACCAACTTATTTCACTTAGCATTATACTCTCCAGCTCCATCCACGTTGTTGCAAATGGCAAGATTTCATTCTTTTTATGGCTGAATAATATTCCATTGTATATATATATGCCACATCTTCTTTATCCATTCATCAGTTGATGGACCCTTGGGCTGCTTCCATATCTTGGCTATTGTAAATAATGCTGCTGTAGGGGTGCCTGGGTGGCTCAGTCAGTTAAGCATCTGCCCTCAGCTCAGGTCATGATCCTAGGGTCCTGGGATCGAGCCCCATATTGGGCTCCCTGCTCCGCGGGAAGCCTGTTTCTCCTTCTCCCACTCCCCCTGCTTGTGTTCCCTCTCTCGCTGTGTCTCTCTCTCTGTCAAATAAATAAATAAAATCTTGAAAAAAAGAAAAAAACATAATGCTGCTGTAAAGATGGGGGTGCATATATCTCTTTGAATTAGCATTTTTGTATTTTGGGGGTAAATACCCAATAGTGCAATTACTGGATCATAGAGTAGTTCTATTTTTAACTTTATGTTTTTTAAGATTTTATTGATTTATTTATGAGAGACAGAGAGAGAGAGAGAACAGGAGGCAGAGGGAGAAGCAGGCTCCCCACAGAGCAGGGAGCTCAATGCAGGACTCGATCCAGGACCCTGGGATCATGACCTGAGTGGAAGGCAGACACTTAACTGACTGAGCTACCCAGGTGCCCCTATTTTTAACTTTATGAGGAAACTCCTTACTGTTTTCCACAGGGAATGCACCAGTTTGCCTTCCCACCAATGGTGCAAGAGTGCTCCTTTTTCTCCACATCCTTGCCAGCACTCATTGTTTCTTCTGTTTTGGATTTTAGCCATTCTGACAGGTGTAAGAAGATATCTCACTGTAGTTTTGATTTGCATTTTCCTGGTGATGAGTGATGTTGAGCATCTTTTTTTAAAAAATATTTTATTTATTTATTTGAGAGAAAGAGAGCAAGCACAAGCAGGGGGAGTGGCAGGCAGAGGGAGAAGCAGACTCCCTGCTGAGCAGGGAGCCCAATGCTGGACTCATCCAGGACCCTGGGATCATGACCTGAGCCGAAGACAGACACTTAACCAACTGAGCCACCCAGGCGTCCCTGTTGAACATCTTTTCATGTATTTGTTGGCCAGCTAGATGTCTTCCTGGAGAAATGTCTGTTCATGTCTTCTGCCCATTTTTAAATTGGGTTATTTGTTTTTTGGGTGTTGAGTTGTATAAGTTCTTTATATTTTTTGAATACTGACCGTTTATTGGATATGTCATTCGCAAATATCTTCTCCCACTCACTAGGTTGCCATTTAGTTTTGTTGAGTATTTCCTTCACTGTGTGAGGCTTTTTATTTTAATGTAGTCCCAATAGTTTATTTTTGCTTTTATTTCGCTTGCCTCAATAGACATGTCTAGAAACATGTTGCTATGGCCGATGTCAGAAATTACTGTCTGTGTTCTCTTCTAGGATTTTTATGGTTTCAAGTCTCCTATTTAGGTCTTTAATCCATTTTGAATTTATTTTTGTGTATTGGTTTTGTGAATGAATTTGTTTTGTGTATTATTTTGGTGCAGTTATAAATGGTATTGTTTTCTTAATTTCTCTTGCTGCTATTTCAAGAAATGAGTTAGTTTATGAATGTTGAATTTAAGGAGCCCTAGATGCAGTCAGGAAGTAGTTAGTAGGCAGTTGGTTAAATGGACTTGGAATGCAGAAAAAAAGTATGGGCTAGAGAATTATAGTTTGTCAATCAATCAACTAAATATTAAATGATTAACTGAAAGTAATTCAACTAAATGATAGTTGAAACCATGACTTTACCCCTTAAAAGTTACAAAGTAATTGCTGTGTACCAAGCATTTCACATGTCTGAACTCATTTACTCTTCCTTATGAGCCTATAAAATAGATATTATTATTAGTCCCTTTTTACAAATGAGGAAACATTGGAGTTAAGTACCCTGCCCAAAATCTCACACACAGCCAGAGAGTGGCAAGACCCTTGCGATGTGGTTCTAGTATTCATACTCTTTACCATTGTGCTTCTCAGAATGCATTATAGAATAAGAGGAGAATAGGACTAATCAAAATCAGAATCTTAAGGACCACTGGTATTTAAGGGATGACTAGAGAACAGGAAGTAGTGGAAAAATCAGGAGAGTATTGTCGTGGAAGTCAAAGAAAGGGCATTTCAGGAATGGAGGTGAATGGAAGGACCTTGGTGACAGCTGTTATAGGGAAGCCATACATGCACACCCTGATATGGAGGTATGGAGAGCAAAGTGAAGACCAACAAGACCAGAAGCAGTTACCAATCTTAAGAGAGATCAAATCTCTGGTCTCAATTTTATTGAAGCTGCAGCAAATGGCATGAAATTCAAGAAAAGAGACGAGAGACATATATGCAATTGACTGCACGTTTTCTTTGCATATTTATGAATAAGTTACTTACTTACATGATACTTACTTTAAAAAAGTCCTATGCCACAGATAGGGTTAATTTATGTGTATGACTTAAAAGTGTAGAAATATGTGAATTTGAAGAGGAAAATGGAAACTATTCAGCCTTCACTCCATCTTAAGAGCTATCCATCTTGTTTACCCCATGTCAGTCAGTCTAGACCAGAACTATCGTGCCAACACAAATTGATTTTCCTGTAAACAGATTCTCTCTTTTCCTCTGTGTTACTATTATTTCCCTGGGTGTCTAATTCTTTTTTATTTCCCTTATAGCACTGCTCATTTTGTTTCCTTGCATTTATTCCATAGCTGGTCAGAATTGTTGATTCATTTTTATATTCAACAATATTCAAATCCTACTACGCCTGCCACCATATTTCTTGCATGCCTGCTTCAAGTGGCGCCAGCAGCTCTAGATAGCAAAGTAACTACCTAATGCCTCTGGATTATGTTCCTAGACCCTTAGGAAAGATTTCCGCTCAACAGCCCATTTTTATCTTGGCTTCCTATTCCCTTGTTGTGTCTCAAACATTAACTTATTACTGTCTAGACTTCCCACCATTTCTAGGGAGAATTATTGAACGTTGTTAAATTTAAGAACATCTGCTGTTATTTATCCTGATGTCCTTTACACGGATTTGCCCATTTGGAAAGCAGTGGAATTGCAAATCAAGGCCTGAAATTGGAGAGGCTGCTTTTGTGACTTTTAATTTGGGGTTCAAATCTGAAACCACTATTTATGTTTTTATATATGGAGACTAAATGCATCTTCGTTTTTGTTTTCTCTCCTGATGGCCAGTTACTCAGACCTCATCAAACCTGGTATATATTGCTCTCTCTTTGAGCCAGTCTCTGGGGCCTCTCAAAGTAAACCTCTTATGTGTGGTAGGTAAGGACATTTAAATACATTGTCCAGATTTCTAGAAAATAGTTTCTGCTAGATTTTCATGTGATATTTACTATATGTGTGTGTATGTGTGTGTGATTTACTATGTAGGTATATGTTATCACCCTTATGTTCAATCAGGTTTCTTACAAACATAAAATTCTCACAAATTAATGACAGAGTCAATTCATGAGTAGGGAAACATTTGATATAGAGCTTAAGCAATTATGTTAAAAGTGTTTTTATTAAATTCGAAAAGCTAGCTGATTAGTATTTTATTAACAAACAATAACAACAACAAAATCCTTCCAATCAGTTGAAGTCTCAGGAGATGCCTTAGATACAAATAATTTTAGGCATTGGACATCTTCTGCTTATGAAGAAAATGGGAACACACATAAGCTCTTCCTCTGATTTCTACCTGGGAGCTCATGCATATGCCCTGATTTAAAATCTGCTGCTCCTCTGTTCCATAATTGACCCCTTTCTCTCATCTCCCTCAGGCTTAAATCCTTCTAGAGTCACTAACGTTGGCAGTGCGGGGAGAAGCAGCAGCTGGTTTCTACCTTCACACATTCCTCCTAAGAGAGAAGTAGGACCTTTTTTTTTTTTTAAAGATTTTATTTATTTATTCGACAGAGATAGAGACAGCCAGCAAGAGAGGGAACACAAGCAGGGGGAGTGGGAGAGGAAGAAGCAGGCTCATAGCGGAGGAGCCTGATGTGGGGCTCGATCCCAGAACACCGGGATTACGCCCTGAGCCGAAGGCAGATGCTTAACCGCTGTGCCACCCAGGTGCCCCAGGACCTGTTTTATGTGACTATCCTTGACAAAGGAGTTTCAAAATAATTATGCTAGTTGGAAACTAATCCTCAGTCTGTTTGTCGCAATAATAACAAGCCACAGATAAAATGATGTTTTAAAATTCCTTTAAAAATCATTTTAAAAGACACAACCTGTTTTGTTAACTTAATTATTTTTGAACTCTGTAAAAGAGTGTTCTTTTGGATTAAACTATTTAAAGTTACCCTTAAGATTTCCTGTGAAGTTGGAACATTTGTGCTTAGAATGGTTTTTGCAACTGGGTTCAACAAGATACCCTTTATTACTCAAACTTAGCTTTCTGCCACTGAAGTAGAACTTAAGAAAACAGACTCCAGTGAGCAGCCTCAAGGGAGGCCCTGGAGGAGGCCGCAGAAGTACCAAGGAGCTGTTGTGGAAGGTGTTGAGCTGGTGGTACCACCACGACAGGCAGGAGCACCGCTTCCAAGAGGCATTCATATGCGTGTGCTGTTTCAAAGGGCTGATGTCCCTGGGGACTGCTGGGATTCCCACACAGGCAGCCGTGGCTCTAATGGGGATTGCAGAGGGAGACTTCTTGCTCAGACACTTTTATTCAGAATAGCAAACACAAGACCTCTTTTACCCAGGCACGGAGAAGGAGGCACCCTCTGGGAGTGCTGGACTTTTTCTCAGCATTTATACACAGAGGTTGTGAGCACCCTGAGTAGTGGGACCTTTAAATATGCTAGAAATAAAGTCAAAAAGATGAACATCAGGAGAGAAGTGTATCAAGAACAACTATCCACTTTTAGGGAGCCCATGGAATATTTAGAATGAATGATAATGTTAACATGAAAACAAACTTGGGCAGGAAAAGACGCCAAGAAGGAAAGGAACTTGAAAATAACGCACCTAATGAATCATCGAACTTTACATCGGAATCCGGGGATGTACTGTATAGTGACTAACAATATAATAAAAAATCATAAAAAAAAAAGAAAAGAAAATAACCCCTTTAGTTTCCTAGCAGTCTAAAAGAGGCACTAGACTGACAGTAAATAGAGTCATAGCCCAGATCCCAACAATAATTCTGTGGTTTGTTGGAAACAACCCATTTATTAAACCTAAAAAAATCAAAAGTTTAAGTGTGCCAATGTGTGTTCTTTTGTGAATCCTAATTTACTGCCCTAAGTTATTTCAAAGGTACGATCATCTGGTCGGTTGGTAACGATAACAATAATAGTAATGATACTAGTACTAATAATGTCCTACTAATGATGTCATTGCCAAGTATGCTAAGCACTTTAGAAATATGGGTTTATTGAATCTAAGCAACATTCTTTTATGAGGTAATTTTTCAGATGGGGGAACTGAACCTCAAAAAGATTAGGTAAATTGGCCAAGATCGCACAGCTGAAACTGGAAAGCAAGACAAAACTATGCTTTCAGCTTATTGCCTCAATAAGTAGTATAAGGAGTAGGATGAGAGATTGGAGATTCTAATACTATTCAAAAATGCAGTAGCCCAGAATTAAGTGTGAATGAACCGCACATACTCTATGTGACTCCTAGGGGCCGTCATCCTCTTAACGGGCCTCCTCGGTCTATTTCCTGTTAATACGTGGCTTGAAACAATTCTTCCTTGGACACTTATAAACTTGAGTCAGCTAAATAGAGTTTCCTACAAAGTCAGATCTGGAAAATTGCCAAAATGTCATTCCTTTGGATAGAGTTTCTAAGTAATTATAGTTCTGGGAGCAAAATTATGATACCAGAGACTCAGCAAATATTTGTTGAATGAATGAGTTAATAAATAAATTGAATGGACAAAACACTTAGAAGGTAGGTTTTTGGAAATTATTCACCATTCAGTAATTATTTATTGAGTGTCTATTATGTGTTATAACTAACATTATAGTGTCAAAGAGAGCAAAGTTCAGCAGCGAGCCACCACTGTTTATCCAAGGCCTCCTCCAAAGTACAGGCTATTAAGTTCTATTCTGCATCCTGTTTTCTCCCTTGTAAAACAGAGGGTTTAACTAGTGATTTTTATGGTCCCTTCCATTTCCCACTTTCTATGATTGTATGATTCTCAATATTATTTTAATAGCTTAAATTATAAAATAGTTTTAGGTGTACAGAGAAAATGCTAACAGTACAGGAATTTCCCATATACCCTACACCCCGCATTCCCTATTATTTAACATCTTACATTAGTGTGGTACGTTTGTTACAATTAGTCAATATTGATAGATTATTATTAACTAAAATCCATACTTTATTCATTTTTTTCTTAGTTTTACCTAATATCCTATTCTAGGATCCCCTCCAGGACACCACATTACTACTTGTCACATCTCCTTAGGCTTCTTTTGGCTGTGATGGTTTCTTAGACTTTCCTTTTTTTGATAATCTTGACAAAAAAAAATTTTTCCCAAGTAATCTCTACACCCCACACGGGACTCGAATTCACAGCCCAGAGATTAAGAGTCTCATGCTCTGTCGACTGCCAGCCAGGCGCCCCTGGTCTTGACAAGTTTTGAGGAGTACTGGTTAGGTGTTTTATAGAATGTCCCTCGATTGAGATTTGACTGGTATTTATTGTATGATTAAATTTGGGTTATATGTTTTTGGGAAGAAGACCACACAGAGTAGCATTTTCATGACATCATCTGAAGGGTACATACTGTGAATATGACTTATCACTGTTGATAGTAACCTTGGTCACCTGGCTGAGGTAGTGTTTGACAGGTTCCTCCACTGTAAAGTTATTCATCCCCCCCCCATACTGCACACTTTGGAAGGAAGTCACTATGCGTAGCCTACACTTAAGGAGTGGGGAGTTATGTTCCATCTCCTTGAGGACAGAGTATCTACACAAATTTTTTGGAATTCTGCACATGAGATTTATCTATTCTCCCTCATTCATTTGTTTACTTATTTATTTATTCATCTATTCATTCATTTGTTTATTTATATTAGTATGAGCTCATGGATATTTATTTTATACTTTGGATTATAATCCAATATTATTTTTAAAAAGTTTTTTGTTGCTCTAATTTTTCCAGCTTTGGCCATTGGGAACTCTTTTAGCTATATCCTGTGTCCTTCTGATTTATACCCTCATCAGGTGTTTAGGTTTTGTTGTTTTCTTTTTTTCCCCAGCACTTACATTCTGCTACTGTAAGATGCTCCCAGCTCATCTTGCATATTTCCTGTCCTTGTCTCTGAATCAACCATTTCTCCAAAGAGCCCTGGTTCTTTTTATTGGAGAATGGATTAGAAACCAAGGTCCAGTTACTAGGTGGGCCCAATGCTACTGGTGTGTCATAACTTCTAGGCCCTCCCAGCTCACAGAGCAAGGAAATATATATGTGTATACTAATCTATATATGGACATATATCTATACAAATTTCTCTATGTAACTCTTTGTATCTGTATCAAGCTAAACATGAGTTTATACTGATGTCTCCAACTTGAATCCATTACTACATGAAATGTTCTAGCCTGCTCCCCTTGCCTATCTGTAACCTCCCACTCAAAGAATGAAAGCCTGTCCTTCACCATCTGCCATTTATTCAGTTGTTAAATTCCAGTATACATGTATAGCAGTATCAGAATTCGTAACCTGTATCCTGTGACAAATGGTTTTATCAACTAGGGTACAGTACTTATGTGGAGTGTCTTTTGCCTTCAGTTTTGTAAACTCTACTTCCCAAGTTACTTAGGTCGCAACTTTCCCTCCACCACACCCTTCAGTGGGGATGGTTTTTTTACATTTTAAATATAGTTACATTGTTTTGTCACATTCTTCATTCCATCCTGGGATACCCCAACCTCTTAAATTTTTTTTTAATTTGCATGCAGTAAGATTCAGTCTTTGTGCTATAACGGTCTATGATGCTATATGCACAGTGTCATGTATCCATCATTACTACATTATGATACAGAATATTCTCACTGCCCCAAAATATCTCCTGTGCCTCATCTACTCAGCCTTCCCCCTGCCTGGAACTCCCGGCAACCACTGACCTTTTTACCATTTCTAGTTTTACATTTTCCAGACGCTTATACAATTGGAATCATACAGTATGTAGACATATAGGCTGGCTTCTTTCACTAAGCAATATGCATTTAAGAGTCATCCTCATATTTTTATGGTTTGATAGTTTATTTCCTTTTATCACTGAATCATATTCCATTATATAGATATGCCACAGGATGTTTATCTTTTTATCTGTTAAAGGACATCTTAGTTACTTATAGTTTTTGTAATTATGAATAAAGGTGCTATATATATTTATGTGCAGGTTTTGTTTGGACATGAATTTTGAAATAAGTTGATTAATATCTTTTTTATATTTATTTTTCAGTTTGTAATTGTTAGTTTGTAGTCATCTAGCTTTTATGTGCTTCTCAAATATAGTTTTTATTTATTTATTTATTTATTAAGATTTTATTTATTTATTTGACAGCGAGAGCGCACACAAGCAGGGGGAGTGGAAGACGGAGAAGCAGGCTCCCCACTGAGCAGGGAGCCCGATGTGGGGCTCAGTCCCAGGACCCTGGGATCATGACCTGAGCCGAAAGCAGATGCTTACCCAACTAAGCCACCCAGGCACCCCTCAAATATAGTTATTTAAAAAATATTGAACAGTTTCACATAAAAAAATCTGTTCAGAATCAAGTACCATCTTCTATAAAAGTATAAATAATAAACCCATAAATATTTTATGGAATAAAATAACTTTAAATATAGGGCAACTTAGAAATATATACATTTTAATGTCTTTTGAAATAAGAGCAGACCTCTGGTCTGCCAAGGCCATTTCTTTCATATCACAAACAGGGAAATTTATAGGTGTTGAATTAGCTGCAAAATTTTCCTTTTATTACTCCCTTTCAAATAAAACATGTTAAAAATTACATGTTTGGAAATCCAAATACAAGTATTTGCAACTTGATGTAATAAATACAAGACCACATTGGATATGTAAGCCCAGCTTCCTTTACGTGTACGCATGTCAGACAGGACACATGAAGCACCAAGAAATAACAAGCAGTGAAAATATTTTCCCTGGACATCTCATTTCTAAACACATGATACGTTTTACATACAGCATAATCCTATTAAAACGTAACTTGTTAGTCCATAGGATATGGGCATACAGTAGAGTGGGAGACAAGTATGCATGTTCACTAAAAGTCTAAAACATGGTAGCAGTTCTACCAAAGAAAAAGAAAAAAGTCTTTCTATAACACTGTCTTCTATCAAATTGCAAGTTAGTCCTTGCCTTTAATACTAGTATTCAAAGATGGTTCCTTCTTTGTGGATGAATTAACAAAAATCGCCCCCACATTGTTACCACCTTACAGAATTTTCAGTGTATTTTCTCACAGTGTCCAAGTGACTCATGCTGACTGGTCCAGCAAAGCTCAAGTATAAAATATCCTGGCATCAGGAAAGCTTTAACATTGAATGTTATGTTTTATTTTGTGTCTTTAGTTACCTGACATAAAAACTGGAGAAGGCCAAGCGCCTGTGAGAATGAGGGGCTTAAGAATATACTAGTTCAATATACGACTTTTTTAGTACCAGAAAATTAATGATTCTAAAGCCATGTTGGCAAATACTGGCATTCCCTGACCTAACAGGTTCTGGGATTTCTCTCTTAGGAGCTTGACTCACTGAGAGATGAGGACTGGTTTACCAAGGAGCCTGGAGGATTTTAGGGCTTTAATTCAGTGGAAGAAATTTAAGAGGGAATTCTTGGGAGTCTGATTCTTTCTGAAGCAGAGCACACCGTATGATGTATGACACGGGAGCTTCTCTAGATAGACCGCGCTCTTTTAATGTACACAAAATAACACAGGGAAAAATCTTTCTCTTTCTTTCATTTTATCTTCCCCATGTAACAGGGGGCCTTTCAGACGCATAGTTATTTCCAACGTCCTAGAATCTCTTTCTACCCTTCGTTCCCATTAAAATTTATAAGTGATAGGCTCCATATACTCCCCTGTTTTAGCTACCTCTCAAATAGGGTCAAACTATTTATAACCAATAATTTTTAAGTGTCCCAACTTCCCAGAAACATTCACAGTGATTTGAAACTGTATTTGTTCCTTTGTTTGTTTAGTTGGAGAAGCAGCAAGACAGAGTAAGGCATTTATTCCGTGGACCTTCTTTAACAGTTCCCTGAATACTCTTAATTAGGCCAATATGAGGTAAGTCGCTATACATGTCTCTGAGGAAAGGAAATTTACAGAGATTTTTCTTCCCAGTATCCCCCTGGTATGCCAAATTAAACTTATGTAAGGCCAAATATCCTTCAGAATGAAAGGGATTAAGACCCTATCCCCTGTCCTTTGGAGACTAGAGCTTTGAAGGGCTGAGAAAGCTCTGTCAGAGGTCCCCCGGTAGCAAAACCCACTGAAGTTCCCCCAAGAAGAAAGAGGGATTCTGGCATGGTGACTTAGGCTCCACACCAGGGCCCAGAGGTTTGCGGGGACAGCGTGTTCTAGATACAGAGTGTAGCTGTGGTTAGAAACCCAATTATACCTGGCCACTTTGGCAAAGCTGTCATGTTTGGAGAACAGTGGCTGATTCTGTGAGTGTAAAGCCAGTGAGCTGTCATTTGGGGAGTCCATGTCCTCAGTGCCACTCTGCTGCCTGAGCAGGGTTATACAGCTGAAAGGACATCCTTATAAGCAAGTCAAGGATACACAGGAGGCTTAGGAACCAGTTTTCAATAATGACACAGTGTAGAAGTGATTAAAATCAGAACTTTAAATGGACTGATTAGTTCTTCCCACGTGGAACAATACTGCTCCCTTTGGATTAAGTAACTTCCCAGGGTTCCTGACAGTTTGAGGAATGGTGAGTCCTTGAGAGAGGGAGATACTGAATTACCTCCAATATGGAGGAATGGAAGCTCAAGCAAGTCATTAGAAAAATAAAGAAGATACCCAGTTTTGCAATCCAAACTGATGGAGGTCATACAGATTACATGTAATGTTAGTTTATTGTGAATTTTGAAGGGATGAAGTGTTTGTCAAATTTATTTAACCACCAAACATTTTTTCCCCTAAACTAAGCATCTTGAGGGATGAGATTCCAAGGAACACTTGGAAAATGCTTCTCAAATGGTAGAAATTTAGATACTAAATCATGACAAAGGAGCAGCATACCTAGGACAAGGATCTTTTCTTGGCACCCACTCATGTGATTGCTTAACTGTGACAGACGAGTTCCACAGTTCTGTGATGCTAATGGCAATATTCTAGTAACTCTAACTCAAGGAGGGCAGAGTGCACAGGGCGAGGGGGGTGAAATGATATCACAGCTTTCTCCTTCTCTCCATCTATCCTTTGTATAACGACCACCACCTGCAATCTCTTGTTGGCTCCATGAGTAAGCATTTTTATTTTATTGTGTTAAGTATCCTCAGTGCCTAGAACTCTGGGTGGCACCGTAGGTATTTAATAGTTATTTGTGGAATGCATGAACTTCTGGCTTTCACTGTCCTGGCAAAATTATTAAAAACTTAACGTGGCAGGACACCTGGGTGGCTCGGTCAGTTAAGCGTCTGCCTTTGGCTCAGGTCATGATCCCAGGGTTCTGGGATTGAGTCCGCATCAGGCTCCTTGCTCAGTGGGGAGTCTGCTTCTTCCTCTGCCTGTCACTCCCCCTGCTTGTACACACGTGCACGCTCTCTCTCTATAATAAATAAATAAATAAATAAATAAATAAATAAATAAATAAATAAAATCTTTAGAAAAACAAACTTAACATGGCTTGCTTTCTTTCTTTCTTTCTTTCTTTCTTTCTTTCTTTCTTTTTTCTTTATGCATGGTTTATACCTTGCAGCTGCAGAGCAGATCCCTCTGAAAATTCAGGAAGTATAAGAAGAGTAATGACTGGGAAAGCTTGACCAGGTTTGGTAGGCCCAATTCTCTGAAACAAATGGAAAATAACATTTCATGTATAAATGAAATGAAACCCATATTTGCCCAAGTCAAACCAACGTGGGGTTGGGGGCAGGGGTAAAATGAAGCCATTTCAAACCCCACCAGCTGAATCACTATTCCCTAACTCCACATGGTGCCCACAATGTGTAACATATTTAACAACTGTAAGTTTTATAAATAAAGTTAATTCAATAAATCAGTATATGGTAAAAGTTAAAAATATTTCCTTTCTATTCTCTAAGTTATAATGAAACTACTTACCATGTGGTATAAGGCAAAACAGTCATCAAATCATTCTCATGATTTCTAAGTCATTTTTGGTTTTTAGAAATTACTTGTGTGGTCTTATGTTTGATAAGCTCTCACAAAACTAAATGTTCCCTGTCTCTAAGCTACAGTTTTACAGAGAAAATGGCACCGAACTCTTTCAATGACTTCCTCATGAAATTGATGGTGGTTAGATCTAGCACCAGGCACTTGCTGCAGTGAGGGTAACTGGGTGGACTGTCCTTCATGTTCCAGTGCTAGTGCTTCTCACAGAGCCTATAACTGGGGGGCCTTTGCTTCTGCCCCCACCTACAAAATTGCTCCCAGCAGGCCTGTCCCACACTCCTGCCAACCCTGGCCCCTCCTGAGTAGCAGGCAGGGACTAGATTCCTCCCCGCTACCAGCTTGGCCTGCTCAACTCATGCCCCAATGTCTAGCTGCACCAATCCTATAACCACCTTCTTAGTGGCCATCAGATGATGTCATTCAGTGACATGTGGTCTAACATAAGCTATTTACCAACCATTAGAGCAGTATTTCTATATTTTAACCTGTAATAATGCTATGCCAGTGTGTACTAGCTGAATATCAGCCATGGCCCAGTTTCTTCCGAGTAGTTCAGAAAATCTCAAAGTCTTCTCCCATATATGTTTGAACAGGGCTTTGAATGTTTTCCTTCTATCTCAAGATATCTGCCATTTCTTATTCTGTCCCTCACTTCCATAAAATGACTCCCATGTTTATGTATTGATTCCTGGAAGCAGCCACTGATTGTGCTTCATCTCTTAAAGTCACTCAAGTGCTGTTGCTCTTGCCAGTGCTCTGTCTCTGAGCTAACACTGGGGAAAATCCCCTGCATTGGCCTGAGTTGCCCAAGGTTACCAAACAAGGCTGCCTTTCTCTCTTTGTGACTCACTCCTATTACAACCCTGAGTCTCTGGGTAACTATATCAGAAAACAACCCGAGCGTCATACCACCCTGTTTGCTATTGGCTCCCATAGCTCACCATCTTCTGGATTAAGTCTATACATTTCTTTTCCAGTTTTATTGAGATATAATTGATATATATCACTGTATAAGTTTAAGATGTGTAGTATAATGAGTAGACTTAAATGTTTACTACAGTAAGGGTAGTTGACATGAATTATCTCATATAGATTAAAAAAGAAGAAAAACATTTTCATTGTGATGAGAACTCTTAGGATCTACTCTCTTAACAACCTTCAAAATCATGCAGCAGTGTATAGTCACCATGGACCTTACATTCGCAGTACTCACTTATCTTGTAACTGAGAGTTTGTACCTTTTGACCACCTTTATCCAGTTCTTCCTCCCCACAGCCCCCACCTCTGGTACCCCACCTCTGGTAACCACAGGTCTGATCTCTTTTTCTATGAGTTTGGTGTTTTATTTCTTTTTTAAGATTCCACATATAAGTGAAATCATACAGTATTTGCTTCCTTCTGTCCAACTCACTTCACTTAGCATAATGCCTTCAAGTTCCATCTATGTAGTCACATTGGTCAGGATTTCCTTCCTTTTTTTTAATGGGTGAATATTCAACTATATATATATATATATGTGTATATATGTATATATATGTATATATATGTGTGTATATATATATGTATATATATATATATATATATATATATATCACAGCTTCTTTATCCCTTCATCTGCCTATAAACATGTTGTTTCTATGTCTTGGCTACTGTTAATACTGCTGCTATGAATATGGGGGTGCAGATATCTCTTGCCATATTGTTTTCATTTCCTTCCCATATATTCCCAGAAGTAGAATTGCTGGATCATATGGTAGTCTTATTTTCATGGAACTAAAAGTAGGACTTTGCCCATTTTTTAATTGTATTATTTGTTTTTGTTTTTTGCTATTGAGTTGTATGAGTTCTTTATATATTTTAGATATTAACCGCTTATCAAATATATGATTTATGGATATTTTTTCCCATTCTGTAGGTTATTAATCATTTTTTTTGTTGTGCAGCCTGTAGATTTTGACACTCCTTTTGTCCTAGATAATTTTTTTTCCCCAATAGCTTGAGAGCGTAGGAAGAAATCTTTGATCCCCAGTGGTTTAGGAGAATTGTTCTCGACGTGGCTGGGCCTCAGAAGCAGTCAGTTAGTTGTGTGGGACCAAGGCATGAAGACTGAAAGCTCCATCGGTCAGTCGATCTGCATCCAGGATTGTAAACCCTTAGCTTAAGGGGTCTGTTTTGGCTCCAAAGCAAGTACTCACTTTTCCCTTCCATTTATTAGGCCCACTGCCAGATGTACCCTCATGCTTCAACAGGATTAATTCCTAGGAAATTCATAAACAATTTGGTTGTTACTTTGGGATTCCTGCCACTCTGTGAACTACTCCTATGAACAGTGATGCACAATTTCCTTTAGGTTAAGTCCATAAGTTGCATTTCAAAAAAAAAAAAAAGCCCTGACATCACAAGGAAACCACTTTTAATTGCTCCATTTCCTGGAGCCTACAGCTGGCAAAATGCCTGGGACAAGATGTATTCAATTCAAGTCAAAGCAGAGCTGTGTTAGGAGAAACAGATGGCCCACCTAAGGTGAAAAAATTACTTTCTTGGGGGAAAAGGCAGGGTGGTTTATTCATCTCTTCCTCTAGGAAGGCTGGAATGTGTGGCGGCAAAATAAACAAAACACATTACAAACGCATTAACCAATGAACAGAATAAATGGTGCTGAACAAGCCTACGGGAGGCATCCTGCTGTAGGAGCTGGTCACATGTATATGAAGGTGCCCCTAGCACTTGAAAATCATTCTGTCAGAGGAAGTAATAAGAAGCAACACAGAATTGAAGAGACCCACCAGTAACCGTCTCTGAGAGCTGGTAATGAGGGAACGAGAATACTGGGGACTGTCCAGATGAGCCAGGTACTGGTTCAGGAAAATGACTGGATATAAAACAAAGCAGTGAGAATTGGATTGTGCCCCATTTGAAGAAAACTGGGATTAACGTCTCGAGGGGTGGTAGATAGGTCATCTGCATCTGTTTAGAAAAGGGGAGACTAGGGGCGCCTGGGTGGCACAGCGGTTAAGCGTCTGCCTTCGGCTCAGGGCGTGATCCTGGCGTTATGGGATTGAGCCCCACATCAGGCTCCTCCGCTATGAGCCTGCTTCTTCCTTCCCACTCTGCCTGCTTGTGTTCCCTCTCTCACTGGCTGTCTCCATCTCTGTCGAATAAATAAAATCTTTAAAAAAAAAAAAAAGAAAAAGAAAAGGGGATACTAGGCAGTGAGAATTTATTGCTGATCATCTCACAGTTTCCAAAAGAGAGAGCTACCTTTCCTGGAGGTTATCAGTGTTCAGATCACCTGGAAGGCACATTCCCCTCAGAAGACCTTTCTAATACTCAGATGAAACACTGCTTAAGTTTATCCAACAGCTTTTGTTCCAAATGTTTATTCAATAAGGAATATTCTGATTATGAATTCGGTTTCTCAGTTACCCTAATAATGGGCAGGATCGAGGGAACAAGTTTGGAGGTCACTGGAGAGATTTATTATATACCTGCTACAAATAAATACAATCTTTTGAGGGTTTGGTTAGCATGAGTTAGTTCTGCAACCTAATTTCCTAGCGATACAGTACAATACAAATTTCCCGCAACCTAATTTCTTTGGACCCACACAGCTGAATATCAGAACCCACAACACTGTGACCGCTGCCCCCCTTATTGCCTTCCTGTAGGCTCCACCCAAGCAGCCCTGGGCCTTCTTCTATAACATCTGTGCCTCTCTTAAATTCAACACAGATCATCCCCAAAAGTCATCTCCTTACTTGCTTCTTTAAAATCAGCAGAAGATAATTCTAAATTATGTTCTTTGTAGTGTGTTCTAGAGTCTCATAGCCCTGAACCTTAGGAAACAAGTCACATTATCTGTGACCATGTAGTTTCACTGAGTACCAACTTACAGCTTCTTGTGGTCCTTGCTGTTCTCTTCATCTTGAGAGGGTGGGTCATAGTGAGGCCACATGATGATGTACCAAAGGTCCTTCAACAAGGGGTGGGAAAGGACGGATCACACTACCAAGCACGGTTCCTACCCAGACCCCCTCATGTGATCAGATAAAAGGGACTAGTAATTTGAAAGGGAACGTAACTGGGTTAAATGAAGAAAACATGAGTGTTCTCATCCAAAAGAGCAAAACTCAAAGTGGACTTCTTTCTGCCCGCGGTGCTCACGGTAGCCGTGGGAGAGTGTGGAGCTTTGCCCATTTCTCTCCATCAGAGAGAATGTATGCTTCTGTGACCTGCCCTGGCATTCTCATCCCTGACTCTTGTCATAGTGGAGCACCATCACTTCAAGTACTCTTGCTTAGTTGTCTCTGTCAGAGGGAGTAAATGGGTGGCACTGTGCACCCCTTGGTGGATACTGCACACTTGTTTGCTGTAGGGCATTTGTCCATTGTCTTTTGGTGATAAGTAATTTTTGCCCATCTCCATAATGAGATGGAAGCAGCAATGATCCAACTCTGGAAATGATCTATTAGTCTTACATCCCAGAAATTGTCCTGTGTTCCTTGACAAGAGCAAACTATCTTCCTTTTAAAAGCAAAAGAGAAATATTAATGTTGCACATTAATTTCTTCTTCTCCCATATCGGAGAGTTGGATAAAGGACTAATGATGACAACTATTGTAAAAATTCTCTCAAAATACTCATTTCCTAAATAATATAAGAGGTACATTCACTGCAACTGAGATTTATAAGGGTTCTGTGAGGTGACAAAATGGGGTTTGCAATTCAGGATGTTTATTGCTCTCAGAGGCTATGGCTAATCTCTTATGAAGCAAAGTTTCAGTTGGATAGAGATTGAGCAATTAGAACATAGATGCATTGTGTAACTCCTTCTTCCTCTTTGTTTACTGTGGAACAGTAATACCTTAAGTCTCAAGCTATAGGCCAGCTTAATAGATTTAATTTTTGAGTATCTTGTTTCACGAGAACGCAGCATTTCTTGTGAAAAGTGGCTACAGATAATCGAGGCCATTATATGTCTCTGTGCTGGTATTGAATTTGTCTGACAGAGTTCACATAAGAACATCCGAATAGTTGTTTTCTTTAAAGGGAAAGAGAATTGACGTTTACTGAGTACTTACTCTGTAGTCACACTACATCTATTGACAAATCTCTAATATTGATACTATTTCTCTTATGTTATGAATGGGGTTGAAATTCAGATTAAGCAATTTATTGAAGACAATAGAGTACCGTAGAAGCTGAAATGATCATGTTCTCTTTTGGTCAATTTTATACAGAAGTAAAGTGATAATACTATAGAGCTAGGCTTTAGGGTTTAAACCCAGTCTCTCTCACCCCCAAACTACTGCTCTTTTCACTGTACCATGCTGCCACATTAACATACAAGAAGCTAGAGAATTGCCACAGAGTTCGTTTGCTCTTTCTTGCATTTTACTGCTTTTTTTTCCCAACTTTTTTTTGTGGTAAAATACACATAACATACATTTACCACCTTAACCATTTTTAGGGGTACAGTTCAATGGTATTAAATATATTCATAAAGTGCAACCATCACTACCATCTATCTTCATAACTTTTTTCATCTTGTAAAACTGAAATTTAATTTCCATTGAACAATGACAATGCATTCCTGCACCCCCTCACCCCCCACCACTCCTTGGCAACCATGATTGTACTTTCTGTTTCTGTGAATTTGACTACTCTAAGAACCTCATACAAGTGGAATCATACAGTATCTGTCTTTTTGTGACTGCCTTAGTTAAACATAATGTCTTCAAAGTTCATGCATGTTGTAGTATATTGTAGAATTTCCTTCATTTGTAAAGCTGAATAATATTCCATGTATATATATATATACCACATTTTGCTTATCCATTCACTTGTTGATAGACTCTTGGATTTTATATATTGTGAATAATGCTGCTATAAACATGGGTGTACAAATATTTCTTTGAGACCCTGTTTTCAATTTTCTTGGGTATATATCTGGAAGTACAATCATTGGATCATATGATAAATCTATTTTTAATTTGTTGAGGAACCTCCATACTGTTTTCCACAGTGGCTGTCCCATCTCATATTCCCACCAACAGAGCACAAATGTTCCAATTTCTCTACATCCTTGCCAATAGTTGGTTGTTGTTTTTTTTTCCTTCATAGTAGCCATCTTAATGGGTATGCAGTAGTATCTCATTGTAGTTTTGACTTGCATTTCCCCAATGATTAATGATGTTGAACATCTTTTCATGTACTTATTAGCCATTTGTACATCTTTGGAGAAATATCTATTCAAGTCCTTTGCCAGTTTTTGATTGGATTGTTTTTGGGTTGTTGAGTTTTAGGAGTTGAGTTCTGGATAGTAATCCAGTTATTAATCAGATATATTATTTGCAAATATTTTCTTCAATTCTGTGGATTGCCTTTTTACTCTGTTGATGGTGTCTTTTGATGTACAAAGTTGTTTAGTTTTCACAAAGTCCAATATGGTATCACATTTAAGAAATCATTGCCAAATCCAATGCTGTGAAACTTTTGATTGTTTCCCTCACAGAATTTTGTTGTTTTAGGTCTTACATTTACATTCTTTAATCCATTTTGAGTTAATTTTTATATATAATATTAGGTAAGAATCCAACTCGATTCTTTTGCATGTGGATAATCAGTTTTCCCAGAACTATTTGAAAAGTCTGTCTTATGTCCATTGAATGGTCTTGGCACCTTATCAAAAATCAGTTGACTATATATGCAAGGGTTTATTTCTGGGCTCTTTATTCTCTTCTATTGGCATGTATGTCTGTCTCTCTGATAGTACCACACTGTTTTGATTACTGTAGCTTTGTAGTAAGTTTTGAAATCAGTAAGTGTGAGTCCTCCAGTTCTTCTTTTTCAAAATTGTTTTGGCTACTCAAGGTCTCTTGAGATTCTGTATGGATTTTAGAATGGGTTTTTCTATTTCTACAAAAAAAAATGTCATCGGGATTTTGATAGGAATCACATTTAATCTGTAGATTGCTTTGGGTAGTATTGACATTTTAACAATATTAGGTCTTCCAATCCATGAACATGGGATGTGTTTCCATTTATTTGTCTTCTTTAATTTCTTTCAACAGTGTTTTATATTTTTCATTGTACAAGTCTTTTCCTTCCTTGGTTAGCTTAATTCCAAAGTATTTTATTCCTTTTCATGCTATTATAAATGGAATTGTTTTGTAATAGTCTGTTCAGGTTGTTCATTGCTAGCATATAGAAATGCAACTAATTTTTGTATGTTGACTTTGTATCCGGCTCTTTTCCTGAGTTTATTCATTCTAATGGCTTTTTTTCTTATATGTGTGTATAAGCTTTAGGGTTTTCTACATATCAGATCATGTCCTCTACAGAGACATTTTTCTTCTTTTCTGACTTAGGTCCCTTTTACTTATTTTCTTGCCTAATTGCTCTGACTAGAACTTTCAGTACTATGTAGAGTAGAGGTGGTGAAAGCAGGTATTCTTGCCTTTTTCCTGATCTTCGAGGAAAAGCTTTTAATCTTTCACCATTGAGTATGATGTTTACTGTGTTTTTCTTTATGGTTTTTATTGTGTTGAGGTAGTTTCTTTCTATTTCTAGGTCTTTGGAGGAGGTTAGGGTTTTGGGGGGTTTTTTTTGTTTTGTTTTTGGTGTTTTTTTAACCATGAAATGGTGTTAAATTTTTGTTAGGTACTTTTTTCTTTTTTGGCATCAATTGAGATGACCATATTCCCACTCCCAACCCTTTATTCTGTTAATGTGATGTATTACACTGACTGTTTTTATTGTATGTTGAACCATCCTTGTATTTCAGGAATAAATCCCTCTTGGACATGGTGCATAATCCTGTTAGTATACTGTTGAATTTGATTTGCTAGGTTTTGTTGAGGATTTTTGCATCAATGTTCACAAGAGTTATTAGTCTGTAGTTTTCTTTTAGTGTCTTTGTCTGATTTTGGTATGTGGATGATTCTGGCTTCATAAAATGAATTAAAAAGTGTTTCCTTCTCTTTAATTTTTTGGAAAAGTTGAAAAAGGATTGGTATTAGTTCTTTAAATGTTTGGTAGAATTCACCAGTAAAGCAATTGAGTCCAGTGCTTCTCTTTGTCAAGAGGTTTTTTATTGTTAATTCAATCTCTTTACTAGTTATAGGTTTATTCAGATTTTTTATTTCTTTGTGATTTAGTCTTGGTTGGTTTTGTATTTCCAAGAATCTGTCCATTTCATCTAGGTTATCCAATATGTTGGCATACAGTTGTTCATAGTACTCTCTCATATCCTTTTTATTGCTGTGGAATCAGTAGTGATGTCTCCATTTTCACTTCTGATTTCATTCATTTGATTCTTCTCTCTCTTTTTTTTTTTAGTCATGTAACTAAAAGTTCATTAATTTTATTGATCTTTTTGAAGAAACAAATTTTGGTTTTATTGATTTTTCTCTATTGTTTTACTATCATCTATTTTGTTTATTCCTGCTCTAATCTTAATTATTTCCTTCCTTCTGCTAGCTTTTGATTTAGTTGGTTCTTCTTTTTCTAGTTCCTTAAGTTATAAAGTTAGGCTGTTGATCTGAGGTCTTTTTGTTTTTAATGTAAGTACTTACAGCTACAAATTTCTCCCTTAGCACCACTTTCTCTGCATCCCATAACTTTTGGCATGTTTTGTTTTTGTTTTCATTAGTCTCTAAGGATTTTCAAATTTTCGTTGTAATTTCTTCTTTGACTCATTGATTGTTTGAAAGTGTATTGTTTAATTTTCACAATTTTGTGAATTTTCCAGTTTTCCTTCTGTTACTGATTTCTAACTTTTACCCATTGTGGTTAGAGAGGATACTTTGGTAGATATCTACCTTTAAAAATCTATTGAGACTTAATTTGTGGCCTAACATGTGATCATTCCTGTGAAATATTCCATGCACTCTTGAGATGAATGTGGTATGCTGTTGTTGGGTTAAAGTGTTCTGTATATCTGTTAGATTGAGTTGGTCTATTGTGTTCAGTGTTTATTTCCTTACTTATGTTCTGTCTACTTGTTCTGTTTGTTATTATGAATGGATATGAAAATCTCCAACTATTATTGTAGAACTGTCATATTTTTCCCTTCAATTCTGTTAGTTTTTACTTTATATATTTTGATAGTCTGTCATTAAGTACACAAAGGTTTATAACTGTTATATCTTCTTGCTGGAGTGAAGCTTTTATTAATATATAATGTGCTTCTTTGACTTCTGGTAAACTTTTTCACTTTAAATTCTATGTTGTCCGGGGCGCCTGGGTGGCTCAGTCGTTAAGCATCTGCCTTCGGCTCAGGGCGTGATTCCAGTGTTCTGGGATCGAGCCCTGCATCAGGCTCCTCTGCTGGAAGCCTGCTTCTTCCTCTCCCACTCCCCCTGCTTGTGTTCCCTCTCTCACTGGCTGTCTCTCTCTCTGTCAAATAAATAAATAAAATCTTTAAAAAAAAAAATTCTATGTTGTCTAATAGTATATCCACCTGTGCTCAATTTTAGCTGCTATTTGCATGGAATATCTTTTTTCCATCCTTTCACTTTTAATCATTTTTGTCTTTAGATCTAAAGTGAGTCTTTTGTAGACAACATATAGTTGGATTGTTGAATTGGATTCTGCCAATCTCTGTCTTTTGATTGGAGAGTTTAATCCATTTACATTTAAAGGAATTCCTAATTAGGAGGTTTACGTGTGTTATTTTGCTATTTGTTTTCTAAACGCCTTATAGATATTTTATGCCTCATTTCTGACATTACTGTCCTTTTTTGTGTTTAGTTGAATTTTTGTAGTAAAATATTTACTCATTTCCTTTTCTTAATTTCCTTTTCCTCATTTCCTTTTCTTAATACACTTTAGCTATTTTTTTTTTTGTGGTAACAAAAGATTTGGTTAATGTCCTAAAGTTATAACACTATAATTTGAATTTATTTTCAAAAGATTTTATCTATCTATCTATCTATTTTAGGGAGATAGAGAAAGCACGTGTGTGCACTCATGAATGGGGGGAGGGGCAGAGGGAGAGAGATAATCTTAAGCAGGCTCCATGCCCAGCACAGAGCCCTTAGTGGGGCTCAATCTCACAACCCTGAGATCATGACCTGAGCTGACACCAAGAGTCAGGCATTCAGCTGATTGAGCCACCATGCATCTCTATACCAGTCTAACTTTAATAATACACAAAAACTGCTTCTCGGTAGCTCCATCCCACCTCTTTCAGCTTTTGATGTCTTAAAAATTACATCTTTATACATTGTGTGCCTCAAAACATAAACTAATAATTTTTTACATGCATTAGTCTCTTAAAAAATATAAAAAGCAAGATTTGGAATTACAAACCAAAGTTAAAATAATACCAGCTTTTAGTCTTAGAATTTTTCTTCTTTAACTATATTAGTTTCTTAAATCATGTAGAAAATAAAAAGTACAATTACAAACCATTGTTACAATAATACTAGCTTTTATGATTATTCATGTAATTACCTTTATTTCTCTATACAGCTTTGAGTTATTGTTATGGCTTCAAGTGTCTCCATTTTACCTTGCAGGACTCCCTTAAACATTTCTTCCAGGGCAGGTCCAGTAGTAACAAATTCCTTCAGCTTTTGTTTATCTTGAAATTTCTTAATTTCTTCCTAACTGTTGAAGGATATAGAATTTTCTGGATATAGGATTCTTGGTTGAGAGGTTTTTATTCTTTTAGTACTTTGACTATATGAGCCCACTGCCTTTTGGCCTCCAAAGTTTCTGATAAGAAATCTGCTCATAATCTTATTGAAGATACTTTTATGTGATTATTTGCTTCTCTGTTGCTGTTTTCTAGATTATCTTTTTGGTTTTGGCATTTGAAAGTTTGAATATAATGTGTCTTGGTGTGAGTCTCTTTGAGTTCATCTTACTTGGAGTTCATTGAGACTCTTTGATGTTTATATTCATGTCTTTTATCAAGTTTGGAAAATTTTCAGCCATTATTTTCTTTAAATATTCTTTCTACCCCTTTCTCTCTCTTCTCCTTCTTGGACTCCCATAATGTGTATGTCAGTCTACTTGATAGTGTCCCACAGGCCCCTTAAGTTCTGTTTGTTTTTCTTCAATCTTTTTCTTTCTGTTTCTCAGATTCAATCATTTCAATTTTCCTTTCTTCAAATTCACTGATTCTTTCTTCCTCCTGTTTAAATCTGCCTTTGAATTCCTCTAGTGAATTTTTATATTTCATTTATTGAACTTTTCAGTTCTAGAATTTCTTTTTGTTTCTTTTTTTTTTTTAAGTTTCCTATTTCTTCATTGCTATTTCCAATTTGTTTCTACATTGTTTTCTCAACTTTCTCACATCTTCCTTTAATTCTTGGAGCATATTTAAGATAGCTATTTTAAAGTTTATGTCTAGTATTTCTGCTATTGGGTCTTTTTTAGGGTCAGTTTCTAAAGATCTATTTCTTTTCTTTGAATAGGCCATACTTGCCTGTTTCTTTGTTTGCCTTGTGATTTTTTGTTGTTGTTGAAAATTGAACATTTGACTCTAATAATGTGGTAACTCTGGAAATCAGATTCTCCTCCTTTCCCAGGGTTTACTGTTTTTGTTGTTGCTATTGTTGTTTTTATTGTATTTGTTTATTGTTTTTGTTTTTGATTGCGTAGGCAGTCTCCGGGTCAAGGTATAAATTTAAGGTCTTCTTAGGTCTTTTCTAAGCCTTTCCCTGGGTGCCTGGTTACTTTCTGATTTTCCCTATATATACAGTTGCTTTTTAATGTTCTGGTCTTTAATGTCTGACTACTAAGAAGGGGAAAAGGAAAATGAAAGGGGTATAGGAAGGGTGCTAACCTTTTAAATCTCCTGGATGTCATTTCACCCAGACGGGGAGAGATTTGCTTAATGGGGGGAGGTGCAACAACAATGGCTGCCTGCCTCTTTGTCTGCACCTCTGTGATCAGAAGCAGCAATCAGTGATCAGAGCACAGATCCCTGATAGGGAGGATAGGGCCCTTTTAGCCTACCCTAGCTCCTGCAAGCTGTATGCCAGCTGCCTCAGGAGCATGTGCACAGCTGCCTGCCTCATGGCTGGGGGTGGGGAATGGGTAGCTGCTACTGTGCTAAGACCCACAATTGAGACCAAAATTAACTGTCCAAGTCTTCCCTCAGACATTAAAAGCTTTCAGTAAACTGTCCAGAGTTCCAAATAGTTACATAAGACTAATTTCACCAGTGCAATTGTTGTCTAGTAAAGGAGACAGATGGTTAGTGCTTCCAATCCACCATCTTTCCAGAATCCTCTAGGATTTTAAAAAATAGATATTATTTTGTAGAGCATTTTTAAGTTCACAGCAAAATTGAGCAAAAGGTGCAGAGATTTTCCATATACCCCCTGCCTTCCATGCATAACTTTCCCCATTATCAATAGAGAAATCCCTCAAGATTTTAAATAACCACCAATAAAATGTGAAAAAAACAACTTTTTTATTTTTTTTTTATTTTATTTTTTTTTTAAAGATTTTATTTATTTATGTGACAGAGAGACAGCCAGCGAGAGAGGGAACACAGCAGGGGAGAGGTAGAGGAAGAAGCAGGCTCCCAGCTGAAGAGCCCCATGTGGGACTTGATCCCGGAACGCCGGGATCACGCCCTGAGCCGAAGGCAGACGCTTAACGACTGCGCTACCCAGGCGCCCCAAAAAACAACTTTTTTAAAGAAAAAGCCAGTTGTCATGTTGGAGCATTTCAATGCTTTCCACAGCAGGCAAGTCTGGCCCTTTTAGGACCAGTATTTGTACACCGGTGGTGGCCTCAGTACTTACGAGGCAGAAACACTCATGGTCTCTTCTCTGTTTATTAGAAGTACAGGAATTACAGTAAGACTGACAACTCAAACTCATTCTGCCACTTTCTGTCTGTGACCCTAACATTTACCTAGTTTTCTAATAGTCATCTTTCAAAAAGACTTATCCTACTTGAATCTTCTTTATTTCTTTATTTTTTTTAAGGTTTTATTTTTTTTATTTATTTGAGAGAAAGAGAGAGATAGTCAGAACATGAGCTGGGGCCAGGGAGAGGGAGAAGCCAGCCTCCCACTGAGCTGGGAGCCCGATGCAATGTGGGGTTCCATCCCAGGACCCCGGGATCACGACCTGAGCCAAAGGCAGATGCTAAACCGACTGAGCCACCCCAGCACTTCTTTATTTAAATAGTTGCCAAGTTCTAAAGATTCCTGCATTGCAGCATCTTACCATGTCTATGCTCACTCCTACTACTCTATTTCAGATCCTTCTATGTGGATTCCAGTCTGTGATGAGTCTCCTAAATAATTCTCCCCTTTGACAGACACTCCTTGCTCCCATAACATGGCTACTAGATGTGTCATCCTAAATCACAGCTCAGAGTATCCCATCCTTCCGCTAAAAAAGAAAGAAGCTGCCAAATTCCCAAGTCGAAACCTAGAAATTGCCTGGGGCAGTCATTAGGTTCCTGGGGTCCTCTCCCAAAGTACAAGGTCCTAGGACTAGAGTGTTCATTTTGTTTTGGGATACCGTTTCCTCAAAATGATGCTTTCTGAGGCTGTTTTATAACAAGAGTTCTGTTTTATAACAATCTATAAGAAGAAAAGAATAATAGTCTAGAACTCTCCAGTCTTCACCACAAAAAAAGCGCCTTTGTGTTCTTTAAGTTGTTGTCTAGCGCCACCTTGTGTTAAAACTAAAGAGTGGCTCTAGAGAAAAACCACCTGCTGTACATACTTCATATTGCAGATCTTTAACACTGGAAAGGAAACTTAGAGATCATTTAGACAGCTGGCTCATTTTATTGAATAGTAATTTATTCAGGATTTAGAGGAAGAACTGAATCCAGATTTCTTGAATTCCGTGCTACTCAACTTTCTAACACATCCTCGTAGCCTCTTCAGCCTCCAATGGAATAGGGCCAGAGTGATGATGCCACCTTTGGAAGAAGACAAAAACATAATAATTGATCCCTTATTATAATCCAGTTATTACAATAAATACACTTACAAATATCTCATTTATTCTTTAAAAGGAGTCTGTTCTTATTTCTGTTTCACATATGGACAAGGTACAATTCAGAGACATCGAGGAACTCATTAAAGCTATATTGTATTATTTGTTCACAATTATTCATTCCCTCTCGCCCTTGCCATACTTCTATGTACAAGCCAGACAGATACTCCCCTGCCCGTATTGATCTGGGGCTTGACCAATTCGACTTCCTTTGGTCAATGGAATGTGAATGGACTTGATATCTGCCACATGGGAACAGAAGTTTTAAATTTTGTGGTTTGATTCGGTGTACTTCAGCCTGACCTCCTCCATGAGAACAACATGCCTTAGAGAGTGTCTGTTTCTTCCACTGTGGCTCCTGGAATGAGATGACACATGGAGCTGAGCTGAAGCCAGATGAGCCGACTTGTCAGAGTCAAGGCTGACCCACAGTTAGCCTGCGGCCCTCATAAAATGTGAGTGAAAAAAAAAAAGTTTGTTTTGTAAGCCACTGAGAATTTGGTTGCTGCAGCAAAAGCTTGTCAATACAGGCTTTGAACACAAGTCTGACTGACTTCAAAATCTCTCTGGAAACTCTGTGAGAAAGAACGCTGCTCCTGGGGTGATGTTTCATTTAACTCATTTGCTGAGGTTCTCACCTCCTTCAAATCTGCTTAATTCTACTCTCTAACTGATGCTTACGCTGAGCATCTGATTTAATCTGCAAATCGCTTCTCTGGCTCTGCCTTCGCAGTACATCTGATTCCCTGTACCTTGATTTATCTTTTCTCTTTTTAAAAGCACTCATAAAAATGCTTTTATTTACCTTCCAAAATACTCTGCAATTAATTTATTTATGAGTATAGTTTAGATGTCTCCCCAGCTGAATTTTAGGAGGGAGGGCTTTTTTTAAATCTGTTTTGTTTACTGTCATTCCTTAGTGCCTGGTACATAGTAGGTGCTGAAAAGTATTTGTTAAATGAGTGAATGAAAATGATGTGAAAGTGCTTCTGAAAGAATGGTAGATGCTGTGTTTTAATAAGATGACCAGTAGAGGTCAGGCATGAGTTCTTAACAATCTTGTTAGACCTGCAACGACTTTTACATCTGTGTTTATACAAGGATCTGTTCACTCTGGATGTCTCAGGAATGAGTGCGGATTGCTACATGATCGATAGTGGTGGCAATTGGCATATATCATGAAAACTACTGAAAGGTAAAGACTGATGATACCTCAGATTGGTTTTGCCTCCATATATGAACTAGTCTTAGGAGCCAAGCGTGGGATTGCAGGGAGAGGTGGGAGCAAATAGAAAGAGAAAATAGGATGCAAGGGGCACCTGAGTGGCTCAGTTAGTTGAGTGTTGGATTCTTGGTTGGGCTTAGGTCATGATCTCACCGGTCTGTGGAATCAAGCCCGGAGATGGGCTCCCCAGTTGGCAGCGGGGAGTCTGCTTGAAGATTCTCTCCCTCTGACCCTCCCCCCATAGGTATGCACTCTCGCTCTCATTCTCTCTCTCTACATAAATCTTTATTTTTTTAAATTTAATTTTATTATATTATGTTAATCACCATACAGTACATCCCCAGATTCCGATGTAAAGTTTGATGCTTCATTAGTTGCGTATAACACCCAGTGCACCATGCAATACGTGCCCTCCTTACTACCCATCACCAGTCTATCCCCTTCCCCCACCCCCTCCCCTCTGAAGTCTTCAGTTTGTTTCTCATAGTCCATAGTCTCTCATGTTTCATTCCCCCTTCTGATTACCCCCCTTTTCTTTATCCCTTTCTTCCCCTACCGATCATCCTAGTTCTTATGTTCCATAGATGAGAGAAATCATATGGTAATTGTCTTTCTCTGCTTGACTTATTTCACTTAGCATTATCTCCTCCAGTGCCGTCCATGTTGCAGCAAATGTTGAGAATTCGTTCTTTCTGATAGCAGAGTAATATTCCCATTGTATATATGGACCACAGCTTCTTAATCCAGTCATCTGTTGAAGGGCATCTTGGCTCCTTCCATGATTTGGCTTCTACATAAATCTTTAAAAAAAGAGAGAGAGAAAAGGATGCAAGATGGGACAGAAAGTGTTGGCTTCAAGGTTATGTTTATTTGTTTAAATGGTTTGTAAATAAAAGTTACATTCGGTCAAAAAACCAGAGAAGATAGTAAATGCTTACTTTCAATTATAAAGCTATTGCCTAGATTAAGAACACAGCCTCCCAAAAGTGTGTATGTGTGTGTGTGTTTACAGATACCAGAACACTTGCCTGACTTTTCCTCTCCTCTTTTACAACACAAAAAGGCAAGCCAAAGATCACAAGCCATGATTCTGCCTGTGTGTTTTAATTTCCCTGGCTTAATAGCTCATGCCTAAATGTCAAAGTATATAACTGCACAGAGGGAGGGTTTAAAGAAATGAAATTGCATATTGGTTTTGATTGATTGATTAATGCAAAGATAAGAATTTGAGAAGGAAGGGAATTTAAGGTTACTGGTTACCTCCCACACATCAGGTCTTGTGATAGTTTTGATATGTTATCTCACTCACTCTCTGAAGTAAACAATGTCAAAGATAGCACCTAGAATTTAGTAGAAACTCAGTACTGAATATATGAATGAGTAAATGACTTGTAGGAAAAGATCTGTTTCTTTGCTTTGCTTTGGTTTGTTTGAGAGGGTTGACTTCGTGTATTTCCTTGATAGAACTAAATCCAGTTTAAACCCAGGATGTGGGTACATTTATGTTTGGTGTTCCCCTTTCGTTACATGTGTCCACTTACTGGGCACTGGAAAATATGCAGAGTGTGGTTCACTGAGATACTGAAAGGTAGGCATGGATAGAAAGCTGAATTAACTGGATGTTAATTCTGGTCCTGCTGTGAAACGTTTCCTTTCCTTTAGATTCTGCGCAATGAAAATAACAACGACGTAATTCCCACCTTTCCTACTTTACAACATGACATGAGATAAATATGAGATGCCATATTTGAAGGTGATTAAACTTGATGATTAAAATTTGGGGAACATGAATAAATGGGGGTTTAATGAAAATTTCTCTGTGATGTCCTTTGGGGATTGTGATGTTGCCCTGACTGTCTTTGCCTAAATGAGTTGATGAACAAAACAGAGCAATGATCTCGAGATCGTACCCCACCTGCACCTGTTCTGCCTCTGGGGGTGGTGTGGATTTCCAGACTGAAGAACCCCCTTGTGTTGAAATATTAGAGACGATTTTTTTCTTGAGTTTTGTGTTGGTTAATAGCCAGATAACGTAGTTTTATCCTGAGGCTTGTGGCCAGGTTATGCAAAGGCAGATTGTCTTACATGATCCTATGAAAGAGAATACACAGACTACTCAAAAATATTTTAGTGTGGGGTGGGTCAGGTGGGAGGATGGGCCGGAGTGGCCATTGGAAGAGTTTTCTCTAAGAGTTTATGGAGGCTCATTCTCACTCCAACAGAAGTGAAATAGGTCTTTCTTCCTCTTCTCTCCCCCTTCCTCCTCCACTGTACTCAGAGCTTTAGTTGACTGTTAGGCATGTAATATATTCATTGCAAGCATAATCACCACAAAGTATGTAAAGATGCCAAGTACACATGAGCAAATTAGAGGTTCTTAGTCAAATCCAAACAAATATATACCTGATAATGGCTTTGGCTGAAATATATTTTTATATTTTATAGCATGTTCACATTTGCCAGTGGTTAGCAAAGATTAAGCTTGCCAAACTTTAATGTGGTACAAATGCCATGTTCAGGGCAAAGTTAGTGGACTGTTACAGGATCTGGCAAATCAAAAGCATTATCAACAGCTGTGGGTTTTCATATGCCTTGTGAGACTGGAATAATAAAGCACATCTGCATGTAGAGTGGGTATTAATTCTCACAATAATTTTTTTTAAATATGATTTATAATCACTGGTAGTTTCATATGGTATAATAGTCATCTTCTGGTTAGATGTGGTAATAGCCAGAAGGCAAAACTGATTGCGTCCCAATTAATTAATTAATTAATTAATTAAGGATTTATTGAGAGACTACTATGTTCAGGGTCAGTCCGAGAACTTTACGTGTGGAACAAGAATACTTCTTAGGGGGCTTTGGGTGGCTCAGTCGGTGAAGCGTCTGACTTCCGCTCAGATCATCCCAGGGTCCTGGGATTGAGCCCCACGTTGGGCTCTCTGCTCAGTGGGGAGTCTGCTTCTCCCTCTCCATGCCCCCCCCCGCTTGTGCTCTCTCTCAAATAAATAAATAAAATCTTAAAAAAAAAAGAGTATTTCCTTAGGTCTAGCTATCAAGACTGCTTGCTACCACTTCTATGCCATCACTTCCATGCCACTGGGGGCTGCAGCCCCAAACTAAAAGTTCTCCCCAGTAGAGTTGCCAGAGCTAGCAAATAAAAATACAGAAAACCCAGTTAAATTTGAACAATGGGGGAAAAAAATCAGTGGAAGTATGTCCCAAATATTGCTGGGGTGGGGGGTACTTACATTAAAAGATTATTCATTGTTTGTTTGAATTCCAGTTTAATTGGACTCTCTATAGTTTATCTGGCAACCCTATCCGGGAGCCTTCCTGGGCGGCCTCCGTGGAAGTGAGCCACGAAACCGGACGTCCTCCAGCTTCTCCGCTCCCGTCCACGTGCTTGAGGTTCTGCCCAAGGAAATGAGGGCAGAGAACAAAACACTGGTGTCTGACTTTCTCTTCTCCTCCCCGTTCTCCCTTGGACTTTCTGCTTCCTCCACCTCATATCCTCCTTCCCATTACTTCAGATATTCTTAAAACTCCATAATCTTGTCAGTCTTCCTGCGTGGGTTTGCTCAAAACACCCTAATTTCACGGATTACTATCCTGCTGTAGATTTAGAGATCCTTTTGGGATGTCAGCAACTAAATACTCTTTAAATCATTTTGCTTTTCTGCTACATTACTGTATCCCCTCCCCCACTCCTTGGTAGATAAATGGCTCAGCCTGATAGGATACCAAGAAATGCAAAAGAGAAATGTATATTGATATATTTGTGAGGGGAGGAATTTTGTCTATTAATTTATACATATATTTTAGCTTCCTGTCTGTCTTTTCCCTTTTCTCCCACCCAATCTAGGATTTACTCTCCATGAGAATATGGACCTTGCCCTGGGAATATTAAAACAATACCAGGCACATAGTAGCCACCTAGAAAGTATATGTTGGATGAATGAACAAACTCATTTTCCAGTGAAGAAAATGAGACTTAGGAAGTTAATTGGCCCAATCTGCACAGCAGAGCTGGGCCTCATACGTAGGTCTAACCAGCTGGGAAGCCCTAACACTTCACTCCTACATATTTCTACCTGTCTGCTGTCTGGCAGCTCACGCAGCCCTCCTGGTGTGCTTTTTTCTTGAAACTTTGGTCCCAATTTGAAAAAAGCAAAAGTAAGAATTGCATTTCTTTACTTCTTTAGCTGAAAAAAGGGAACTTTCCAACAATAGCAACAACAACAACAACAACAACAACAACAAATAAAGAAAATCTCAAAAGCATAACACTATTATGTTTATAAAGCACTATTTTCTGATTCTACAATAACCAGCAAGCTCTGTTCTATTCCCCAGAACAGAGGAGTGATCCGGGGGCCTGATGCAAATGCACTGATCTTGAGTTAATGATTTCTTGGGCCACAGTTACCATTTGCAGCACCTTTGCGCAAATCAGAAAAAGATGCTCCTTTTGCTGACACTTCCATGGCATGCAGCTTGGTAGGGGGAATGCAGGCTGAATTTCAGTCCTCATTTGCCTCCTTGGCCAGACATCTTCAAGGAGTAACAATCCACTTCTCTGTAGGCAATAGCTCCTTTCTTGGCATAGCTGGCCATTGGTCCAGACTTTGGCTGGAGGAGCTGTTAAAAGTTGGAAAATTCTTCTTTCCTCTCAGATCTTTGTCTGTTTTTTAAGCACCTGCTCTCTGGGTATCTTATTGCCTCCCTCCCAACGTGAACTGGGATTCTCTCTCAGGAAAATTAATCAAAGATTTCCTTCCGTTCCCCATATCCAACGTCAACCAGTCAGGAAAGGACAAAGTCTCCCACCATCCTGATGCCCTCCCACTCATGTCTTTTCAGTTGCCTCTTGATGTCCAGAGCAAGGTGACTGATACCCTTGGCACCAGTGAATAACCTTGCCTTTCCCAGACCAAAGCAATGGTCCTACTACACCTTGAGCTTTCTGTGGTAACTCCCGAAACGTGGTGAAGCAGTCTTCAACAAGTTCTCCTCAGAAAAAACAATGTAGAAATACCTTGACTATACAATTTTAGGTATAGTCTGTAAGCCTATGTACAATGTGTGTGTTTGTAGGTGCTTTCTTAGACAGATAGATGATAGATGATAGATAGATAGATAGATAGATAGATAGATAGATAGATGATAGATAGATGATAGATAGATAGATAGATAGATAGATAGATATAGATAGATAGATGATAGATAGATGATAGATGAAAAAAAATAGCTAACAACTTAAGTTTGGAGACAGTATGATATAGTGGAAAGCACCCAGGCTTTCAAGCAAAGCAGATCTGTGTTAAATGACAGCCCAGCTCTTACCACCAGTGTGACTCTGGGGAAGGTCTCTCATCTTCCTAGTCTCAGTCTCCTTATTTACAAAAAAGAGACTAAGACTCAACTTGTAGGGTTGTGCCTTAGTTTTCTAGGGTTGCTGTAACAAAGCACCACAAACTGGGTGGCTTAAACGACAGAAACTTACTCTCTCACAGTTCTGGAGGCTGGAACTTTGAAATTGAGGTGTTGGCAAGGTTGATTCCTTCTGAGGGCTCCGAAGAAAGGATCTGTCCCAGGACTTGCTCCTTAGATTGTAGATGTCTGACTTTATATATTCACATGGTGTTCTCCCCATATGTGTGTCTCTGTGTCCAAATTTCCCCCTTTTATAAGTATACTAGTCATAATGGATTAGGACCCATCCTAATGACCTCACTTTAACCCAGTTACCCCGTAAAGACCCTATGTTCAAATAAGATCACACTTTGAGGTCCTAGGAGTTAGGATTCCAACATATCTTTTTGGAAGGAAGACAATTCAACTCATAACAGAATGAAACATGGTAACTTATATAAAGCACCTCACGGAAATCTTGGGTTACGAGAAGTACTTAAATAGCAATTGTGGACTTACTAGTAATGGTTTTGCCTTCTGTTCTTTGTAATGATCTTATAAATACATGATTACTTTCTGGGATTAATAGACCTATAGAGAGAGTGTCTATAGGGGGAAATGTATAAGTACATAGAATATGTCAGACGTCAGAATCAGTGATTGAGAATAAAAGGCTTTATATTTATGTATGTGTTTGGGGTAGAACTGGGAAAGAGAGGGGATATAAGTAGATGGTGAATGAAGGGCATAGAATTTGATTATCCAGACTGACTGATTTTTGAATTGATGAACACCGGCTTTTATTTCACTTTGAAAATAGAGTTAAAGAGAGATACAGAATCAAAGTTTACCCTTCGACAATATAATTTGTGCCAGGAACAGTCTGAATCATTGTGTTTGTAGAGCAAACAGAGTCATTGGAGAATCAGCCACATTCTGATGACAGAAAAACTCAGACTGTAATTCTTCTACAAACGGCGTTACTTGGAAAATGTTTACTATAGTAATTTTTTCAAGCCGCTATGGGATTTAAAAGTGATATATTTTCTGTGGCACGTTTGGCCTTAGAGTGTTATTTGAAGAAAAATTCTCACTGTTAATAAAACTAGAAAGGAGAAAATTGTGTTTGCTATTTCATGAAGAGGGACATCTCGTTTGATCTTGAACTTTTCCCATCAGGATATCCTCCACGGAGGCTGGGTAACTAAGACAATGCAGTGGAATGCATGGCTGAGAGGGTGAGTCTTCAAGAAGATGAAGGGTTATTATGTAAGAATCTGGTCTCCATTAAGAATAGAGCAAGAGGAAATATGTTTGATTTGCAGAAGGAAGAATTTAGGCTAGATCCAAATACTCTCCGTATTGGTAATCAGTAAAATAGATGCCCAAGAAAGGCTAAGTAATACCATTCCTAAGAAGATCTGTAAAATTATACAGAAATTGCATTGTTAATTGTTTTCAAAAATCATAAGGACTTATGAATATTCTATCCAGCATATGAAAATTGCATTACCCTAGGCAATTTTTCAAAATAACTCTTTTCTAAATAATCTTTCTGATTACCATTACTCAGTATATATACTTTTAATGGATGGTTGAGTTTGATTAAATTGATCAATTTGAAAATTAATTTTAATGTTACAAAGGCATGGTCTTATAATTTTCCCACTCAAAGATTTCCATTTAAGTCAAGCCAAAGAAAAACTAGAAATAGAGTTTTAAATCTTAGATTTAAGGTCTAAATCCCAATTTCCCCAGGAAGAGGGTAGATTTCTTTGAGAATAGGAATCTGTCTTCCTTTCCATCCTTCCTTCCTTCCTTCCTTCCTTCCTTCCTTCCTTCCTTCCTTTCTCCTTTCTTCCTTCCTTCTTTCTTTCACTCTCTCTTTCTCTCTTTCTTTCTCAAAACTGATTCCAAAGAACCCTTCTCATAAGGAAGCATTCATTCTATCTGTTTTGTTTTGCAGAGTACCAGAAAACTTATGAACGATGTTTGTGAGAGGTATACAGAAAGGGGTGCTGCCCTCTTCATACAGATTATTTCTGTTGATGGAGGTCAGCAGATAATTGCACAAATCTTTTCACTTTGCCTAAGAAGATATTTTCAATGTAAGTCTATAAGGAATCAAAAGTGGTTACCAAGCAAGTCCGTTTTCAGAAGTGACTTCTTTTGACTGTTCTGGATTTATTTTTTTGCCAGTCTTGTTAATAATGGGTTCGAGTTTTAATGTCTATGAAAGCACAGAAGACACATTTTTGGGTCCATGAAGGGCAGAAATTTGGATTAAAGACCCTAAAATAAATAACCCTTGAATGACTATACATCTGTGAAAGAGAACTGAAAATATATAAACCCTCCCAAAGGGAGCTTTAAAGGAAACTCTTGTTTAGCCTGATCTAATGGGGAAGGGGGAAGGGAAGGAAAATCCTGAGAATCTGAAAAAAACCCTGAAAACCTCAGGCTCCCACACTCAAATTTGAGGCTTGAACTTACACTCTCTGAAAGGCCTACATTCGCCAACAATATAGTATAAAAAGCAGTCTCAGACTGATAACAATACTGGTGCCCTCAATAGAAGTAATTAAAAGTCTTCTCTAGAAAGACATAGTTTCAACCCTGCACGGGATCCCTCTAGATAAAGTGCCACCGAGCATGAACTCACAGTTCTAAATTACAAGAAACATGAAGAAACAATCCAGAATCATTAGTAATAACTTTTTAGGCCTAAGAATTTCAGAAATAGATTATAAAAAATTTAAAACTATTAAAGAGAAGAAACAAACACTACTAAAATATTTACTAAGAGTAATTTTTCTGGCCTATAAAGGGGTTAATTTGTGTGTTCTTTCGCAGACTGTTTTACTTATGAAATAACCCAGGACCAGAGTTCTGCGTATGGGCAAGAGAGTACTCCATGTTATTTTCAGAACATTCCTTCTTGCATATGCTGGGGCTCTATGAGCAAACCTAACCGGGAATGGGCACAGCTGCTAGCCTTCTACTGCAGGCCAGTGAGCAAAGGGAAGTTTAAATTTGTATTCCAGCTGAAACGAAGTTTGGAAAGTAGACTAATTCCAAAAGTGTGAGAACCAAATAAAAGAGAAACAAGACAAAGCCAGTGAGTTTAGGAGGTGGAGGATGTGGTGTTCCTTAAGGCTCGAGAATACCAATGGAAGATGGGAAGCAACCCTTTGTAGGTCACCTTCAAAGGGACTGTGGTTTGGGGCAATATTCAGAAATGTTGTTTTGGCTATGAAGTAAAGCCAGATCCAGTGAAAGAAACCTAATTTCAGAAGGGGACTGTGTCTGCTAGGATGTGAATAGGTGATTTTATTTTCTTTTTTTAAAAAAAGATGTTACATTTAAGTAATCTCTATACCCAACATGGGACTCAAACTTACAACCCTAAGGTCAAGAGTCACATGCTCTACCAACTGGGCCAGCCAGGTGCCCCTAGTAGATTTTAATCCCTAGAACTATACATTTTTGAGTAGGTTTGGTTTCTCCCATCTCTGGCTTAGCAACGTCTGTCCTTTGTCATGTTGCTGTTGGAGACCAAACTATCAGAGTCTTCTGTCACAACTGATCAGCTTCCAAATGAATGGGACAGAAAAGTTTCTCAGGACCAGAATTGGGTCTTAATATCTTATCTTTTTTTTTTAAAGATTTTATTTATTTATTCGACAGAGATAGAGACAGCCAGCGAGAGAGGGAACACAAGCAGGGGGAGTGGGAGAGGAAGAAGCAGGCTCATAGCGGAAGAGCCCGATGTGGGGCTCGATCCCATAATACCGGGATCACGCCCTGAGCCGAAGGCAGACGCCCAACCGCTGTGCCACTTAGGCGCCCCTTAATATCTCATCTTAATATGATGTAATATCATATCTGGTCTGTAGGTAGCACATCATGATGAAAGAAAGTATGCTCAAGTCATGTTATGGCTACTTACATCCGCAATCCATTGCTTGGAAATTTTTGGGACTTGTTTTTGGGATAAGGAATGGAATAGATAAAATTAATTCAAACTGCTTTTGCTTAAGAAATTTCCAGATTTCCAGACAGGAATCAGCTGTCTTCATGAACAAAATCAAACTCAAAGGTAAAAGCCAGATTAGCATAACTTGATGGAGACACTCATATTAGTTGGACATTGTGGTGTTATAAAATGAAACATTCTAGTTAAATAGGGGTAATTAAGAGCCAATCCCCAAGGAATCTGGAAAATCATCAGGCAGTTATTTTTAATTCTTTCCTTCCTCTCTCCCACCCTCTCTCCGTCCCCCACTCCCTTCCTTTCTCCTTCCCCTCCCCTCCTCCTCCTCCTCCTCCCTTCCCAACTTCTCTTTCTCTTCCCCTCCCTCCGGCTCCATCCTGCTTGTTCCTTTTCTCTCAGCACCCACCTTTGCATACATACTTTTGTCCCCACTCATCTCCTTCTGCCACATGGTGCCTCAGACCCACTCCCAAAGTTTACCATGCTGTATTCTGTGTTTCAGGCTCAGTCTGTGTCAGGGGTTACTGTCAGATGCCTCTTCCAGCCTGAGGCAGGCATGGGAGGGGTAGAAATAACCATAATCCTAAAAGTAATAAACTTCCTTTTTATCTCCTTGAATACAGAGTCATTCTTTACCCTATGGGGTAATTTTCAAGCTACCCTGTGTATTGAAGAGCAGTCGGTAACCCAGGGCTCTTGAGATGATTCCTACAGTTTCATGCAACACTCCCCCGTTTCCTTCAGATTTTGTTGAAGCTGGTGGTTTTTGTTACAAGTACATAGTTAGTGAGTCTTCTGGGGGTTGAGCAAGGAGTTCTTTTCCTAACAGTATGCTTAAGGGCAGAGGAGGATGTTCCTTTTACAGATATCAGGAAGCATAAAAGAGAAATAGTTAGATCTAATCCTACAGATAGAATTTTATTTTTCTTCCTATTTCACTTGCATGTGTTTTTTTCCCCCAGCTTCAGAAACTAAAAGATAAAAAAGCAGTTTAGACTTAAAGAGTGCCTTTTTTTAAAGAACAACATTTACAATATGGTTTTTGTGTTCTGAGGAATATTATATCTGAAAAAATAAGGAATTCACACTAAATACACTTTAGAAATAGTTAAAATAAAGCAGGTTTCTTTACTGCAGGACTTTTCAGTGACTTTAATATGCTAATGGGCATTGTGACACTTCAAGAATGGATTATACTTTTCTGAAAATTATTTGACCATCAAAAAAGCATAGTCCTGCAAACAAAAGCTTTTAAACTTGTTCCTGCCAATGCAAGTTTCACTGCTGTCTTGACTCAAAGGAGTGTCTGATGCTGTGCTTGATTACGATACTATCCCCCAGCTCTAAACCCTGCCTACTCTACTCCACTTTGCGATGCAGAGGCCAAGACCCTGAAACCACATTATTCTTTAGTCATGTGGCTTCCTTTTGGAGTGCCCTTGAGAGAGACTGGGGAGCAGGAGGAAGGGAGAGGGCTTTTCCTTCTTCCTTTCTCTTTGCTCCTTTTAGATATCACCCTACCAGTGGCCTTTCACTCGGCAGCAATAATTAGTTGCTGTCTTCAGCTTCTTTCCACACTCCCAGAGCCTCATTGCAGTCTGAGATGAGGTCGCAGGGCTCTAGGTAATGGCCACCTTGGGAGTCAGAGCTCCAGATCCAAGAGTCCTCTCCTCAAAGCCCCAGAATACCAACAGTGGCTTGGCAGTGCCCCCCCTGAGACCTGGGTCCCACCTCTATGTGGCCCTCCCCAACTTCCAGTGCTGGCAATTCTAACCTCTTCCCTAAGAGTAGAAAGCTTGCTACCTAACTCTGTTATCTTAGTGTTCCTTTGTGCTGTTTTTGAGCCCTCCAACATCTGCAGCAAATTTCCCATATCGAATTCTCTCAGTTAAAATACCTAGTGTGGTATCTATTTTCCTGACTAGACCTCAGTGGAAAAAAAATGCACATGAGAGCTTCTCCGCCACAGGAGTGCCTTTGGAGATGGACGGAGGCTGGGAAAGTAGGTAGAAGAGACAAAGACAGTGGAGGAAAAGCCTTGAATTCTTGCCTTGAATCTAAAGCAGTGGTTTTCAGACTTTAGAAATTCAAGTGAACTCAAAGAAGTTCCATTTTGAAAACTTCACAACACCCCCGTGAAAGAATAGGATACATTCCGAGGTGTTATTAAAATAGAATTATGAATTCCTTTTTCATCTATTAAGTTACTCAGCGATTTCAGTAAAAATGTAGTGAAATGTAACCTTTCTGCAGGGCCGTATTTGCTATAATTTTAAACACAGATTAACCATCCCAAGACAGTGGAAAGAGATAGTGGGACTTGGTAGGGTATTGGAATTAGAATATTGAAAATGCAAACATATGTTCTAATGGAATCTCTAGGGATAACATTTACAAATATTTGGTTTAAAAAAATAACTAAATCTCTGGGTCTCAAATTTGGCCGATCGTTAGGATCATCAAGGAGATCGTTAAAATTACAGATTGCTGAATTTGACCCCAGGACCCGGATCCAGACTCTACTGGGTTGGGCCCCTGGAACTGTTATTTTTGGAAAAGCCCATATGATCGAGAGATTCTGATCATGGACAGGTTTAGGATCCGTTAGTATATAGAATAAAAACTTTTCTTTTTTCTTTTTTAATTTTTTTATTGGACAAAGAGAGACACAGTGAGAGAGGGAACACCAGCAAGGGGAGTGGGAGAGGGAGAAGCAGGCTTCCCGCTGAGCAGGGAGCCTGATTCGGGGCTCGATCCCAGAACCCTGGGATCATGACCTGAGCCGGAGGCAGATGCTTAACGACTGAGCCACCCAGGCACCCCTAGAATAAAAACTTTCCTAATTTTTTTTTTATAGAACTTAGATTCAAAATTCAGTGTTTGGTTTTTGTGTTGTTTTTTTTTCCCTCCATCAACAGTCTAAGCTAGGAGCCGGGGTGCTGACAGTCTCTCTATGCTAGCAGGGGGCAGTGGGGAAACCCGGGGTTGGAAGAGACAAAAGGCTGTGGAGCTTCCCTCCAAGGCTGATTTTTGAAGGGCTTTTGATCATCTCCACCCACTGTCAAAGCCAATCATGGACCCTCAGAGCCCAGGCACTTCTGGCAGGTTGTTTCCACACCACGACACCATTTCTGTCGGCTTCTTGGGGCTCCGGGGGGCGCCTGCTGTCAGGATGCTGAGAGTCTAAGTTAGAAGTGGGCCTTTCACAACGAGTGCAGAGTTTTTTTCCAAGTCGTTCCCTTCCTGGGATTCTAAGCTATGGTGGCCAGGCCTCTGACTTGTGAAATAAACTACCATCTCTGTCCATAGATCCTGCCAGGAGCTTCTCAGATAAACGGACAATGAAATGAATGGAAGAACATAGCCAAGGTGAGCAGCGAGAAAGAGTCTCGTTTAACTTGAGCTGAGGTCAGTTTTCTTGCTTGGAGAACCTCAGTATTTTTTAAAATCTCTAGTGGAAATGGGGGAAAAGGGCATCTACGTGGCAGTGCAAGTCCTCACTCCGTCCCTGTGCCCTTCCTGGTCACAACTGGCAAAGGTGAGAAAATCAAGACCTTCCTGCTCAAGGCCAGGGGAAAGGAGGCAAAATCTGTTAAGATCGAGAAAACTAAGGATAATGTGGGGTGTGCAGTTCAGTCCAGCAAATACCTTTACACCTTGGACTCAGGGAAGGCAGAGAAACCGAAGTGGTCCCTGCCCCTGGGTTGCACAGTGAAGGAGCTGAAATGAACCAGACATGCTGATTTAACTGTATTGTAATTTTTTTTAATTCAAACAAATGAATAAATAATTATTTTAAGGGGTGGAAAGGATGCTTGTTTTCCAGTTGCTCCAGTTGGCCAATCACAGCGGCATCCGGTTGGGATTAATATTGCTGGGTTACTTGGGATAGTGGGTCCTGGATTTGATCAGGGAACTCACCAAGCTTGCAGCTTTTCAATAGTGGAATCTGTTGACACAAAAAATCCTCAGCACTTTGGGTGATTCAAGTGCACTTTCATAATTTGCTTTCATTTTACCCTCTTTGTTATTTCCACATTCCACAAGAATCCATCGCTCCCCTCTGAATTATGTGCCACTTAGGACTGATGCTCATACCACCCGCTCAGGGAGGGCAACCTCAGCTTCTTGAACTCACAGAACCTATTGTTCCGTCCCTTTCTTACCCAGTGCTGTCACTGCAGCCCTATACTCCGGCTGGGAGGGCATGGAAATGACTCCCCAGAGAGCCATTCATCACAGTAATAAATGTCATGTGTTTTACTAAGTTCCATCAAAGTTCACCTCCACACCGAAGCAAAACAATTGTTCTCTATGCGTTCTTTTCTGTGTCAAAACATACTGTTCCCCAAAGTGCAGGAGCTATTCGTCTATGTGTGGCAGGTAAACTTGAAGCTGCGTACACATCTGTGCACAGACAGTGTGGATGTGTTTGTTTTCAGTCCATGTGAGCCCCGGTGAGAGACCAGCGCTTACAAACACCTCGATGCCTGGCTGAACCGCCACTTTCACAGGCTTCGTGTAGAGACAACAACTACTTAGACGTGTGCATTTTCAGTATTATTCTGAATTTTTTTCCTAGCCGCCCAGGTGTGTTGATTTTAATTGCTTTACTCACTTAAACATCTCCAAAGACTGTACTAGGTTAGTTAGCGGTGCAAGCCTGTTGCCGGCTTTCTGCTCTCCCCTTTTTTTTGCCCACAAGCCCAAATTAACCAGCAACCTGCATTGCTCATTAATGAGGCTGGGATTCTTCTCTGTAGAGTTCAGGAAGGCATAAAAGGCAGCCTGTCTTTATGCTAACATCAACTGTTTTCATCATCTTCTTCCTACCAAATGCTCTCTGCCGACTTACTTCAGAAAAGAAGCGAAGATTTCCCTAGCTTCTCAGAGTCTGCAGTCCTGCTGTTGAGCAATTTTAGAACAATTTACTATGTAAGTCACCCAACAAAACAAAACAAAACAAAACAAAACAAAACAAAACAAAACAAAACACACACACACCATGTCAAAACAAAACAGCCTGGGCAGCCTTTCCTTGTTTTTAAACCTCACTTGCTCAATAGCATATTTAATAAAATATATACCAACTCATTTTGTCCAGCACTGTTTAATGCAATAACTTTCACAAACACAAAGAGGCCTAAACATTTAGCCACACATGTCATCAAATAAGAGCTGTTGTAATAATGTTCTGTAATTTAACATTTAGATTTTAAGATATGCCTTGTTAAGAAAAACAAAAGGGCTTGTTAACTGATTTGCTTTTCTTATTAACTCTGTTTTTTAACTGACTGAGCAAACATCCAATTAGAGGGATCCTTTGTTAGGGTCATACATTAGCTAAAGAGAAAAGAGGAAAAAACAACTATAGCAGAAGCTAGGAATTTCCAAAGGCTTATTTTGTTGGAGTTAGGATATGATATCTTTTATTATTTTTATTTATTTATTCATTTATTTATAAAAATTTTGTTTATTTATTTGAGAGACAGAGACTACAAGTTGTCGGGGGGGGGTGGGCAGAGAGAGAGGGAGAAGCAGGCTTCCCACTGAGCAGGGAGCCTGACATGGGGCTCCACCCCAGGACTCCAAGATCATGACCTGAGCTGAAGGAAGCCACTTAACTGACTGAGCCACCCAGGCGCCCCAAGGATATGATATCTTTTAAATAGGCTGATGACAATCTGTCCCTTTATATATTAAAGATAAATGTCTCGGGCATAATCCCTGTCTGGCTACCTTAATCTTAATTGCAGGAACAGACAAAGTGGAACAAGGATTAAATAAAGAAACAAAAAACAGACTGTGCCGACAAGTATAAGGAAAGAACAGTTCCAAATTTTGTGTTGAATTTAACTTCCCTTCAGCTGATCCATACAGCCCGCTATGCCATATCATTCCAAAAAACACTGAAACTTTGGGTTTTGGTATGGATGCTATCAGAAGTTCCACTGGTTTGATCAAAATCATGGTTGTGTAGACCCACACATTCTTAGAGCAAAAATAGGTAACCAGGTTATAGGTTATAAGCTGACAATTAAGCTTTTTGTAAGGGAATCTGCAGTTTATAACCAAATCCCACATGAAAATGTCTGCCAGGTGTTATATTTGTATTACTTTGAATTCTAAACTTTTTTCCACTGGTTTTATTGAGAAATAATTGACATACAGTATATCACTGTATAAGTGTAAGGAATACAACGTGATGGTTTAATTCATACATATATTGTGAAGTGATTACCACAACAGATTCATCTTTTACATAGATACAATAAGAAGAAAAGAAAAAAAGAAAAAAAATTTTCTCCTTGTGAGGAGAACTCAAAGGATTTATCCTTTTAACAACTCTCAACTATATACCCCACAGCAATGGTAGGTCCAGTCACCAAGTTATACATGACATCCCTAGCACTCATTTGTTTTACAGCTGGAAGTTCGTACCTTTTGACCACGTTTCTCCAATTCCCCCTCCCCCCACCTTCCACCTCTGGTATCCACAAATCTGACCTCTTTTTCTGTGAGTTTGGTGTTTTTGTTCTTTTTTCTTTTTTAAATTCCACATATAAGTGAGATCATACAATATTTATCTCTTTCTATCTGACTTATTTCACCTAGCATAATGTCCTCACGGTACATCTTTGTTGTTGCAAATGGTAGGACTTCCTTCTATTTTTTTTTTTTAAGGCTGAATAATATGCCAGTGTGTATGTGTGTGTGTGTGCGTGTGTGCATATACGCACACATACATATAAACATGAGGGCACAGATGTACTTTTGAGTTAGTGATTTCATTTTCTATGGATGTATTCCCAGAAGTGAAATTACAAAATCGTATGGTATTTCCATTTTTAATTTTTTTGTGGATCCTCCATACTGTTTTCCACGGTGGCTGCACCAATCTACGATCCCACCAACAGGGCACCAGGGTCACCATTTCTCACCGTCCTCACCAGGATTCGTTCTGTCTTGTCTTTTGCATGATGGCCATTCTCACAGACATGAAGTGATATTGCATTGTGGTTTTAATTTGCATTTCCCTAATGACTAGTGATATTGAACATCTTTTTATGTACCTGTCGTCCTTTGATATATCTTTGTTGGAGAAATGTCTACCCAGGCCTTTTGCCTATTTTTTAATTGGGTTATTTGGGGTTTTTTTTCTATTGTATGAGCTCTTTACATATTTTGGATATTAGCCCCTTATCAGATATTTGCAGATATTTTTCCCATTCCATAGGTTGTATTTTTACTTTGTTGATGATTTCTTTTGCTGTGCAGAGCTTTTTAGTTTGATATAGTCCTACTTGGTTTTGGTTTTGCTACTTGTGCTGTAGGTGTCATATCCAAAAGATCATTACCATCACCTATGTCAAGGAGATTTATTCCTATGTTTTCTTATACAAGTTTCATGGCTTCACATCTAACACTTAAATCTGTAATCCATGTTGAGTTAATATTTTGTGAGTGGTATAAGATATGGGCCCAGTTTTATTCTTTTACATGGGAATATCCAATTATCCCAGCACCATTTATTGTAGAGACTGTGTTTGCTCCATTGAGTATTCTTGACTCCCTTGCCAAATATTGGTTGACCGTATGTGATTGAGTTTATTTTGGGGCTCTCAATTCTGTTCCACTGGTCTATTTGTCTGCTTTTATGCCAGTGCCATACTGTTTCAATGAAGCCAACTATGTCTTTATAGTGTAGAATGAAACCAGGAAGTGTGGTGCCCCTACTGTGTTCTTTCTCAGGATTTGTTTGGCTCCTCAGAATTTTTTGTGGTTTCATGTAAATTTTAGGAGCTTTTTTTCTATTTCTGTAAAATATGCTATTAGAATCTTAATAGGGATTGAATTGAATCTCTGGATGGCTTTTAGTAGTATTGGCATTTTAACAATATTAATTCTTCCAATCTATGAACATAGGATATATTTCCATTATTTTGTCTTCTTTTATTTCTTTCATCAAAGTCTTATAGTTTTCACAGTATAAGTCTTTGACTTCCTTAATTAAATTTATCCCTAAGCATTTTATTGTTTTTCATACAACTGTGAATGGGAACCATGTCTTTATTTTTATTTTGGAAAATTTATTGTTAGTGTATTGAAATGCTACTGGTTTTTGTATGTTAATTTCATATCCCGCCATTTTATTGAATTTATTGATTAGATCTGACAGTTTTTGGTTGAGTCTTTAGGATTTTCTATATATAAAATTATGTCATTGGCACATAGAAACAATTTTACATCTTCTTTTCCAATGCTAACACTTTTATTTCTTTTTCTTGCTTGATAAACCTGGCTAGGACTTCCAGTACTATGTTGAATATGAGTGGTAAGAGTGGGCTTGTTCCTGACCCCTGCTTGTTCCTGACCCTAAAGGAAAAGCTTTCAACCTTTCACCATTGAGTATGATGTTAGCTGTGGGCTTGAATTTTGTGAAATGCTTTTTCTGTGTTTTACATCCCAGGGATAATCCCACTTAATTATGGTGTATGATCCTTTTTGTGTGCTGCCAAATTCAATTTGCTAGTATTTTATAGAGAATTTTTGAATCTTTTTATATTTAGCAGAGATATTGGCCTATAGTTTTCTTTTCTAATAGTTTCCATTTCTAGTTTTAGTATCAGGATAATGTTGGCTCATAAAATGACTTTGGGAGTGTTCCCTCTTCTTTGATTTTTGGAAGAGTTTGAGGAAGATTGGTGTTAATTCTTCTTTAAATGTTTGGTAAATTTTACCAGTGAAGCCATCTGTCTGGGTTTTTCTTTGTTGGGGAATTTTGATTACTGATTAATCTCCTTACTAGTAATTGGTCTATTCAGATTTTCCATTTCTTCGTGATTCAGTCTTGGTAAGTTGAATATTTCTAAGAATTTTTCCATTTCTTCTAGGTTGTTCAATTTTTTGGCTTATAGTTGTTCATGAAAGCCTACTATGATCCTTTGAATTTCTGTAGTACCAGTTGTAATATCTCCTTTTCATTTATAATTTTGTTGTTTGGATCCTTTGTCCTTTTTCCTTGGTTAGTGTAGCTAAGGTTTTGTCAATTTTGTTTATCTTTTCAAGGAAAAACTCTTTGTTTTGTTAATCTTTTCTATTATTTTTCTGTTTTCTATTTCATTTATTTATGCTCTAATCTTTATTATTTCCTTTCTTCTGCTAAATTTCAGCTCAGTTTGTTCTTTTTCTAGTTCCTTAAGGCTTAGAGTTAGGTTATTTATTTGGAAACTTTCATGCTTCTTAATATAGGCATTTTATTACTATGAATTTCCCTACTTAGAACTGCTTTTGCTGAATCCTATAAGTTCTGGTATGTTGTGCTTCCACTTTCATTTGTCTTAAGAAACTTTTTATTTACCTTTTATTTTGAAGAAATTGGTTGATCCATTGATTGATTAAGAGAGTGTTGTTTAATTTCCATGTGTTTGTAAATTTTCCAGTTTTCCTCTTGTTACTGATTTCTAGTTTCATGCCATTGTTGGTCAGAGAAGATACTTGGTATAATTTCAATCTTCTTGAATTTGCTAAGACTTGCTTTATGATCTAATCTATGCTCTATCCTAGAAAATGTTCCATGTGTGCTTAAGAGGAATGTGTACCCATGCTGTTTTGGATGGAATATTCTGGATATATCTTTTAAGATTTATTTGGTCTACAGAATTGTTCAAATTCACTGTTTCCTTATTGATTCTCTGCCTGAATGATTTATCTATTGTTGAGAGTAGGATATTAAAGTTCCCAACTATTATCATATTACTGTTTATTTCTCCTTTTAGCTCAGTTTTTGCTTTATATATTTAGGTGCTCCAATGTTGGGTATATATATATTTATAATTCTTATACCTTCTTGATGTATTGAACCATTTATCATTATATAGTGACTTTGTTTGTGTTCTTTTGAGTAATTACTACAGGATTTTCCATTGTGGTTACCATGGGACTTACGTAAAACATCTTAAACTTATAATACCCTATTTTATATTGATCAAAATTTAACTTCAATAGAACTTGTACACTTTCTTTTATTTCCCCTCTCCCTTACATTTTAGGTTATCACTGATACAATTTACATTTTTTATGATATAAAACTAATAACATTATTGTAGCTATGGTTATTCTTATTACTTATTTTCTTTTAAACTATGGTTGTAAATGAATTATGCACCACTATTACCATATTGCAGAATCTAACTAGGACTATATACTTACCATTATCAGTGAGATTTACAGTACCTTTTTATGTTTTTATGACGTTAATTAGCATTGTTTTACTTCTATTTTCTGTTCCTTTCTCTTACTCTTCTCCTTCAGGAATTCCCATAATGCAAATACTGTTCCTTTTCTTTCTGTTCTGTAATTCACAGAGGTTTTCGTAACTCTTTTTAAAATTTTTATTTAGTTCATCCTCTTATAGGTAATTTCCAATGTTCTATCCTCCAGGGTGCTAATTCGAGGATTTGTTTGTTTGTTTGTATGCTGAATACAGCCTTTGGCCTGTTTTACTGGGGAATGTAACCAGGGCATATGGAAGCTGCATAACCCATCCAACGGCCTTGCATACAGTGGCACTGAAACAGAAAGCACAGCCAATGGTGTCCCCCATCTGCAGAGCAAAGCTGGTGGCCTCACCTGACCAGGGAATTCAATGCACACTGTGGTCTGATTTGGGTTCCCAAACAATGAGCTGTATAGCCCCCGGTACTATCCTGCAGCTCTGCCAGGGAAGGGAAGCTAATCTGTAGTCCCACCTATTATTGAATATAGTACCCAGTCCCCTCTAGTAAGACTGACCAGGGAATTCATGCAATTGTGAAGCCTATCCTACATTCTCATTTAGATAGGGTACCAAGTTTCCTGGTCAGAATGTGCCCATGACACTGTTCTGCAGGTGAGCAAAACTATTGGCTGGGATTACTACTTGGGCACTGCAGGTATGAACTTGGCTGCCAAGACCCATGTGCTGGTTGCTACAAGCCCCTTCTCTCTCTCTGTCAGAGTTAGATTTCCAGTGGTTGAGTCCTGCAGATTCCCCTGCAATTCCTGTGGTGCAAGATCAGAGGAAGAGCTCCCGCAAAGCCACCCATAATGCTGGGGGTGGCGGATTGTTTCCCCTGGGTTCTCTTTTCCCATTGGAAGAACTGAAGGTGCAGGGAAGACCCCTCCATGGGGTGCTGCATTGGTCTAGGGGACAGGCAGTTCGGTCAATATGTAGCCACTTCTCTTACCCTTTTAAAGCAGTGTGCCTTGGTCTCTGTGGTACAGGGAGGTGCTTCAGCCTTACCGCCATGTTCTAAGATTCTCTCAGTGGTGTCTTGTTGTTAAAGAGTATTAGTTCTGCTTGTGAGAGGGAGTGAGGTTAGGAACAACCTATGTCACCATCTTGTGACATCACTCCCTAAATTCTAAACTTTGATTGGAGATGATAAGGAATATATATAATGGAATCTGAGCAATGTATTGATTAGTCAGTGACAAACATATTAATCACAAGCTCCTTTTTTTAAAAAAAAAAAGATCTTGGTTTATTTATTTGACAAGAGAGAGCAAGAGTGAACAAGTACGCAGAGTGGCAGGAAGAGGGAGAAGGAGAAGCAGACCCCCAACTGAGCATGGAGCCTGACTCAGGGGACTCAATCCTAGGACCCTGGGATATGACCTGAGCCGAAGGCAGACACTTAACCAACTGAGCCACCCAGGAGCCCTTTCTTTCTTTCTTTTTTTTTTTTTTTAAGTTTATTGATTTAAGTATCACTACACCAAATGTGGAGCTCAGACTCACAACCCCAAGATCAAAGAGTCATACGCTCCTCCAGTTGAGCCAAACAGGTGCCCCAATCACAAGCTTTTAAATAAAACATCTAAAGAAAAGTTACAAGACCTTAACCCAGGTGTTTGATGGATTTTAAAGATCTACATACCTTGTTTTTGTCAGAGTTCATGTTTTTCAATAAATCTTTCAATTTTTTTATTTATTTTTTATTTTTTTTAAAGATTTTATTTATTTATGACAGAGATAGAGACAGCCAACGAGAGAGGGAACACAAACAGGGGGAGTGGGAGAGGAAGAAGCAGGCTCATAGCGGAGAAGCCTGATGTGGGGCTTGATCCCACAATGCCAGGATCACGCCCTGAGCCGAAGGCAGATGCCCAACTGCCACCCAGGCGCCCCTATAAATCTTTCAATTTTTAATCTAACTTTTTCTTGTGATACTTCATCATTATATTTTGCTTCTTCTGATTTAAGGCCTAAACTTTTTTGAAATATTGTAGTGGATGATAATTTTAAGTAGTAAGACATAGACTGCTTGTAGTTCACCAAACCAGAATCCTCTTCTTACTGAGCTCACACATGGTTTCCGAGGCCCTTGTTGCTATTAGACGTGGCCCTGAGCCCAAGTCCTGAGCTAATGGGATGTATGCAGAAGTGATGTGGAGCTTCTGGGCTTCTCCCCAAGACCTTCCCGTGAGTACTTCTCTATACTCTTTCTTTCCTCTTCAGCCAGATTAAATGCAAATAAGTGCAGGGCCCTTGGTAACCATATACTGAAAATGGCAGAGACAAGATGGAAGGAACTTGGGTACCAAAAATTACTGCTTGAAAGAACACGTCCCAGGGGCACCTGGGTGGCTCAGTCAGTTAAGCGGCTGCCTTCAGCTCAGGTCATGATCCCAGGGTCCTAGGATCAAGCCCCTCATCTGGCTCCCTGCTTCTCCTTCTCCCTCTGCTCCCCTGCTCCTGCTCTCTCTCTCTATCTTAAATAAATAAATAAAATCTTTAAAAGAAAGAAACCAAGAAAGAAAGAACACATCCCAAAGGACAAGAATACCCATTTGTATGATCAAGGAGTAAAACTTCTTCCACACTGAAATATTCTTGGATATATATGTCACTACAAAACACAGGAAGTTCTCCAGCACATAAAAGCCTTCTTATTTGGGGCAAATGTGTAGTGACAGGTCCTCACCTCCTACCACTATAGCTAAAGGTAGATAGATATTCCTTGCCTCTTCTCCCTGTCGGGAAGAACATGGTATGTGGCCTTCGCCTCATCAATTAGATGCTCCTGACAGGGCTTTGACACAGAATGATATGCTTAATTATTATTTCTCTGTTTTGAACAAGGACCTGTGACACTGTCTCCACAGAATTGATTTTCCTTGTAGGTTTTATATGGATAGTTAACTTCTTTTATGGCTCTTAATTCAACCAATCAACAAGTAAACATCTCTAGGTTAAGTTTCAGAGAAATTCTTCTGAGATGTTAGAGGTATTTCTGCAAAAAATATTGTGATATTTCTGTCAAAATTAGGAGATTTATGTTTTAGGATGTGCTTAAATGAACTTATTCTCTCCCTACTTTTGCTGTCTGGCAACTGGTAAACCCTATAGATTTTGTATTTGTTTATTAATACTCTATGGCTTTGGCCAGTGGTTTTCAGCATGCTTACCATAAAGAATTTGTTTTCTAACTTTTGCCCTCTTCAGAATCTATGTAGATTGAAAGATTTTAAATCCCTAAAGACTTTTATTAAGTGATAATAAATCTGCCTTTTTGTATTTTGTTACTTTTCTCCTACTTCTCACTCTGGAATAAGTGGCAGGGTAAGAAGAGGCCTTTCTAAGGAGTGGGCATGGCTTTAACATGGGCTAGTAGGAGTTTTGAATTTTGGCAGACATCAGAAATTAGAAATTTGGTGGGCATTTAGAATTACTAATCATATCCCAATCAGCTTACTTTTATAATATTTATTTTTCTAGATATTATGTGAGTGCTAAGGACACAGAAATGAGTAAGACATGCTCTCTGTCCAAGAAATCATATACACAAAAAGGCATACCCAAAATGGTGTGGCGGCCTTGTATATAGGTGGATATGAAAGGAAGAGGGTTCTTTATTAGTCTCCTAGGGCTGCTCTAACAAATTACCACAAACTGAGTGGCTTAAAACAAAAGAAATTTATTCTCTCACGGTTCTGGGGACTAGATGTCTAAAATCAAGGTGTTGGTAGAGCCATATTCCCTCCGTAGTCTCTCAGATCGAATCCTTCCTTGATTCTTCCAGCTTCTGGAAGTCACAGTCTCTGGCTCCATCTTTACATGGCCTTCTCCCCCATTTCTGGGTCCAAATTCCCTTCTCCTTATAATGACACCAGTCATACTGGATTCAAAGCCCACTCTAATTCTGTATGATCTCATCTTAACTTGATTATGTCTGAAAGAGCTTATTTTCCAATAAAGTCACTTTCACAGATTCCAGGTGGCCATGAATTTTGAGGGGACTCTGTTTAATCAGTACAAGCTTCCAATGCAAGTCAGAAAGATGATCAAAGGATGTTTCCTAGAGGAAGAAGGTGATAGCTGAGCTGCACCTCGAGGGGTAAATGGAAGTTAAAGTAGAAATAAGATGGTTTATCACCTAAACATGTGTGTTACCGCATAAAGCAGATTTTTAAAAATGCCTTCTACTAGAAAATTTTATTATATTCCTTATTTTAATTAAGACGAGGTTCAGTCTCAAACACGTACTTTGTCTTTCTTTATAGTAGTGTCTCCTTTGCTGCTTTAATCCAAGCAATCCTACTTCATTCTCAGCTGTGAAATATTTAGAGTCCATGTGCTAAATACATATCACATTAACACTTCCTAGTGCAAGAATCTCTCTGTAATCCCAGCCTCCTGGCCTTATTCCAACTGTAAACATGAAACACCTGTAGGCCTCTCATTTTCCTCTGATTTGGAGTCTAAAAGTATTCTCCCTCATAAGGAAGTACAAAAGACGCCTGTATTAGGATCAGACCTGACTTCATTCATTCATTCAATCATTCACTCCACAAGTTTTTTTTGAGTACTGTGTGCAAACCACTGTGCTAGGTGTGGAGAAGATTAAAAAGATAAATATAATATATGTCCTGTCCTCAAAAAGTCTATAGTCTGATAGGGAGAAAGAAAACATAAGTAATATATACCATTTCTGGCATGCAATAATTACTCAAGATATTTGTTGAAGTGAATAAAAAGATTTAAACATGGACCAGAGGAATTATTCCTGACCTTAAACTTCTTGGGGGTAGATTCTGGGCTCTTGCCTGCTTGGATTTTTTTTTTTTCTAAGATTTTCTTTATTTGACAGAGAGAGAGAGAGAGTGAGAGAGAGCACAAGCAAGAGGAGTGGCAGAGGGAGAGGGAGAAGCAGGATCCCAACCGAGGAGGAAGCCTGACACAGGGCTCAGTCCCAGGTCACCAAGGTCATGACCTGAGCCAAAGACTGATGCTTAACTGACTGAGCCACACAGGTGCCCCTGCTTAGATCTTTTTTTTTTTTTTTAAAGATTTTCTTTATTTAACAGAGAGAGACAGCCAGCGAGAGAGGGAACACAGCGGGGGGAGTGGGAGAAGAAGAAGCAGGCTCCCAGCGGAGAAGCCTGATGTGGGGCTCCATCCCAGAACTCCGGGATCACACCCTACGCCCAAGGCGGTCGCTTAACGACTGCGCCACCCAGGCGCCCCCCTGCTTAGATCTTTTAAGTGTACTTAATTCCTCAAGCCTTTGAGTCCGAAGTTTAGTACTTAACCCTGCTGGGATCCCTGCCACCTTGTTTTATTTCCATTGTGACCCTCACCCTGTTTTAGGCTTAAAAAGGTGTGCAACTTTCTAGGAGCAACCATTTCTCAGATGTGTCTCTTGGAGCTTCCTGCTGATAGCTTGAGAGTCACTGCTGTGTAAACGCACTGCTGACTACTTGGTGGGACAGATGATGAGGATCTTTCAAACTGCTCTGACTACTTCCCATCTAGTTTTCACCTCCTGAAACTTACGAGAGATCTGAAGTCATCACCTTAACTTCAAACCTAGTGTTCTGAGGGGTCCTATAGGACAGATGGGATAGGAATTTGAAGACTGTTTCTCCATATGCTTAGAGAATTGCTGGATCATATGATAGTTCTATTTTTAATTTTTTGCAGAGCCCCCATACTGTTTTCCATAGTGGCTGCACCAATTTACATTCCTACCAACAGTGTATTTCCTTACCAACCCTTGTTACAGTTTCTTGATTATAGCCATTCTAACAGTGGGGGGAGATATCTTGTGGTTTTGATTTACATTTCCCTGATGATTAGTGATGTTGAGCACCTTTTCATGTACCTCTTGGCCATCTGTAAATTTTCTTCGGAAAAATGTCTATTCAGATTCTCTGTCCATTTTTTAATCAAATCGTTTTCTTGCTATTGAGTCGTATGAGTTCTTTATATATTTTGGATATTAATTGCTTAACAAATATATAATTTGCAAATATCTTCTCCCATTCAGTAGGTTGCCTTTTCATTTTGTTGATGGTTTCCTTTGCTGTGCAAAAGCTCTTAGTTTGATGTAGTCCCATTTGTTTATTTTTGCTTTTGTTGCCCACCCCTTTGGTGCCGGTCTGAAAAATCATCACCAAGACCAATGTCAAGGAGCTTACTGCCTATGTGTTTTTCTAGCTCTTTTGTAGTTTCAGGTCTCACATTCAAGTCTTCAATCCATTTGGAGATAAGTTTTAGATATGGTGTAAGATAGTGTTCTAGTTTCATTCTTTTGCATGCGGCTGTCCAGTTTTCCCAACACCTTTTATTGAAGAAACTGTCCTTTCCCTATTGTATATTCTTGCCTCCTTTGTCATAAATTAATTGACCATAAAGTATGTGGGTTTATTTCTGGGTTCTCTTCTGTTCAGTTGATCTGTGTGTCTGTTTTTATGCCAATACCACAGTATTTTTACTACTATAGCTGTATAACACAGTTTCAAATTATGAAGTGTGATACCTCTGGCTTTGTTCTTCTTTCTTAAGATTACTTTGGCTGTTTGAGGTCTTTTGTGGCTCCATACAAATTTTAAGATTGTTTTCTCTATTTCTGTGAAAAGTGCCATCAAATTTTAATAGGGATTGCATTGAATCTGTAGATTGCTTTGGGTAGTATGGACATTTTAACAATATTAATTCTTTCAATCCATGAGCATGGAATATCTTTCCATTTATATGTGTCTCCTTCAGTTTGGTTCATCAGTGTCTTAAGTTTTCAGCATACAGGTCTTTTACCTCCTTGGCTAAATTTACGCCTAGGGGCACCTGGGTGGCTCAGAGGTTAAGCATTAGACTCTTGCTTTATCTCAGGTCATGATCTCAGGGTTGTGAGATCGAACCCAAAGTTGGGCTCCATGCTCAGCAGGGAGTCTTCTCAAGATTCTCTCTTCCTGTCCCTCAGCCCCTCACCCCACGTACATGCACACACTCTCTTCCTCTCTCTCTCTCTGGAATAAATAAATAAAATAAATCTTAAAAAATTATTCCTAGATATTTTACTCTTTTTGGTGCAATTATAAATTGTTTGGGATTGTTTTCTTAATTTCTCTCTTTTTTTAAAGATTTCATCTATTTGAGAGAGGGAGAGAGAGAGAGAACACGAGCAGGGGGAGGGGCAGAGGGAGAGGGAGAAGCAGACTCCCCACTGAGCAGGGAGTCTGAAGCAGGGCTCAATCTCATGACCTTGAGATCATGACCTGAGCTGAAGGAAGCTGCTTAACTGACTGAGCCACTCAGGCACCCCTTAATTTCTGTTTTTGATAGTTCATCATTAGGGTATGGAATTGCAACAGGTTTTTGTATACCAGTTTTGTATCCTACAACTTTACTGGATTTGTTTATTAGTTCTAACATTTTTTTTTTAAAGATTTTATTTATTTATTTGACAGAGGTAGAGACAGCCAGCGAAAGAGGGAACACAAGCAGGGGGAGTGGGAGAGGAAGAAGCAGGCTCATAGCAGAAGAGCCTGATGTGGGGCTCAATCCCATAACGCCAGGATCACGCCCTGAGCCGAAGGCAGACGCTTAACCGCTGTGCCACCCAGGCGCCCCTAACATTTTTTTTTGTATGTATGTGGTCTTTAAGGTTTTCTACATATAATATTAGGTCATCTGCAAATAAGGACAGTTTTATTTCTTCCTTTCCAATCTGGATGCCTTTTATTTCCCTTTCTTGTCTTACTGTTCAATGCTATGTTGAATAAAAGTGGTGAAAGTGGGCATCTTTGTCTCATTCCTGATTGTAGAGGAAAAGTTTTCAGCTTTTTATCATTGAGTATGATGTTAGCCATGGGCTTGCCAAAATATGTCCCCTTTATACTCACTTTGTTGAGATTTTTTAAGTGGATGTCAAATTTATAATGAATTTATGAATTTTACCATAAATGGATGTTGAATTTTGTCAAATATTCTTTCCACATCAGTTGAGATGATCATATGATTTTTATCCTTTATTTTGTTAATGTAGTGGATCACACTGATTGATTTGCAGATGTTGAACCATCCTTCCATCCCTGGAATAAATTCTAGCTGATCATGGTGTATGATCTTTCCAATGTATTGTTGAATTTAGTTTGTTAATATTTTGTTGAGGATCAATGGAGGTTTTAATGGAGATACTTCTGGGCCCATTAATTTTTCTATTTTATTAACTACAAAAGTTAAACATGATTTTTTTTTAATTCAGACAATACAGAAGTAAAAAATAATGGCTCCCCCTTCATGCACCTACACATACTACTATTTACTTTCTTCTTTATGATTACCATGTAACCAATATAAACATTATATTTTTGGAAGCCCGTGAGGTCAAAGCAATTTTCACAATAGTAAGACTTTATTTGCCTTTTTCACTGGGTTGTTTGCATTGATGGTGCAAAAGCAATGGCATGTAAAACCGCTCGTGTCTTAGCATGAAACAAGGCCGTGGCTTCTAACTGTACTAGGAGTCACTGTATTCTTCAATGCCATGCACTCACAGGAGCAACAAAAAAGGCCTCTCTTAATTAAGAATGTTCTTGAAATATCAGTAAAAATGATTACTTTTATTAAATCTCAACACTGAATATGCATGTTTTGAATATTCTGTGAAACAGAATGGGGCACCCAGATAAAGCCCTTCTGCTGATACTGAAGTACGAAGGGTGTCTGGAGGATAAGCACGGGTGACATGGGTGTTATGAGCTGACTAGCCTCCCTTTTCATTAGAATGCCATTTATACTTGAAAGAATGACCGGCAGAGTATGGTTATTCAGATTGAGTTTTGGCCGATATTTATTTTTAAATGAACCAAGCGAGGTAGTCGCTGAAAGGTATGTTGCCAAAAATAAAATTTAAGTTTTAAAGTGAAACTTGAATTTTTGAAAAATTTGTATTTGCCACTATGAGCTTGATAGCTTCCCAATATGTAAAGACATTTCTTTTTTTTTTTTTTAAAGATTTTATTTATTTATTCGACAGAGATAGAGACAGCCAGCGAGAGAGGGAGCACAAGCAGGGGGAGTGGGAGAGGAAGAAGCAGGCTCATAGCGGAGGAGCCTGATGTGGGGCTCCATCCCATAATGCCGGGATCACGCCCTGAGCCGAAGGCAGACGCTTAACTGCTGTGCCACCCAGGCGCCCCTGTAAAGACATTTCTGATGAGATTACTGGTTTTATTAATTAATGTTATTTTTTAAAATATAACTCAATTAACTACGATTTTCCAAACAATCGGTGCCTTATGTTATGATATCATGCATGGGGAAGAGATCCATTCAAAGTGCAGAGCGGGCACCTGGGTGGCTCAGTCAGTTAAGCATCTGTCTTCAGTTCAGGTCATGATCTCAGGGTCCTATGATGGAGCCCCCTGCTGGGTGGGGAATCTGCTTCTCCCTGTCCCTCTGCCCCTCCTCCCACTTGTGCACTTTCTCAAATAAATAAATAAAATTTTTTTTAAAAAGTGCAGGGTGGACTAATGGGTTTTGATGAAACAGAAACGCAGCACGGGCGCCTGGGTGGCACAGCGGTTGGNTCAGTCAGTTAAGCATCTGTCTTCAGTTCAGGTCATGATCTCAGGGTCCTATGATGGAGCCCCCTGCTGGGTGGGGAATCTGCTTCTCCCTGTCCCTCTGCCCCTCCTCCCACTTGTGCACTTTCTCAAATAAATAAATAAAATTTTTTTAAAAAGTGCAGGGTGGACTAATGGGTTTTGATGAAACAGAAACGCAGCTCATTGATATGGTTTCAGATATCACATTGTAAATAACCTTTAAGAAATTACCACTTGTGGTGGTCATCCAGTTGTGGTGTAATGTCAAGGGAAAGCTACAGTTATCTGAAAAGGCTATTTAAATACTCCTCCCTTTTCCAACTACATCATCTGTTTGAAGATGGATTTTTGTCATATATTTCAACCAAAAAAACATATAATGGATTGATTGAAGAGGAAGATATGAGAATGCAACTGTCTTCTATTGAATCAGACATTAAGGAAATTTGTAAGTGTTAAAATAACACTTCTCTAATTTTTTTGGAAAATATAGTTATTTTTCATAAAGAATATTGTTAGCGTTAGCATGAAGTAAATAATATATTTTTAATTGCTCCATTTTAATTCCTAATATTGTTAATATCAGTAGATACAACTAACATGAACAAAACCTCTTTGGGGAACTCGATAATTGTGAAGACTGTAAAGGGTCCAGAACCAAACACTGATTCAGGAGAATATTTAATGAGACATGAAAATGGTGGAAATTCCATGTCAAGGAATAAAAAACGGAATATAGAAATGTCACCTAGTAGGGTGACAGCTAAGTAAAAAATATACACAGAAAAGTAATAGGATGACACACAACAAAAAGAATAATAATTTAGGAAATTCAAGTTTTCTTTTATTTTCATGAACTGTCCCAGTTTTCCACAGCAACACAATTTTGACTTTATAATCAGGAAGAATAAAATTTCAATTCCAACCACAGATCATACATTTGCATTATAATCATGGCAGCCCCCAAAAGAACATTACGTTTTCCTTTTATTAGTTATGAATAAGGATTTAATATGTCTGACTATAAGACAATGAGGTTTTTAAATAAACTTCCCAAAATCAAACGAGTGTATTTCTTCCTCGTAGTTCCCCTAGAAGGCTATATGCTTATTCAAATGATGTTTTTCAGAAGCTTTATTGAAGAATTATCTGTAGAGAGAGTCAGCCACAGAAGAAATTAATCTTGCATCTCTATAGAGATACGGCATTCTCTCTCCCTCCCTTCTGTGCCCGCTGAAGCTAACGGGGTGCGTGGCGGTTGATGTTGGTCTGGAGAGGTGTTGAGAGCAACGAGGCAGGGCTGCAAGGCCACGTGCAGAGAAGTAGCCCAGGAAAGCCGCTCGGGCTCCAAATAAAAGCGAGTCCATCTGTGTAACGTGAGATCCTGTAGCGATTAGTGGAGGTTTAGCTGGCTGTACTCTAGGGTGGGGAGTTAAAAGAAAGTGAGGGGGGCGCCTGGGTGGCACAGCGGTTAAGCGTCTGCCTTCGGCTCAGGGTGTGATCCCGGCATTGTGGGATCGAGTCCCACATCAGGCTCTTCTGCTATGAGCCTGCTTCTTCCTCTCCCACTCCCCCTGCTTGTGTTCCCTCTCTCGCTGGCTGTCTCTACCTCTGTTGAATAAATAAATAAAATCTTTAAAAAAAATAAAAATAAAAAGATAAAAGAAAGTGAGGAATCAGTGGCACTTTCCTTTTTTCTCCCTATCCTGTACTCAGTATGCTATTGAGCACAAAGCAAAGGCTCGATGAATGGATATTAATTGGAGCACCTGTGACATCCTGCATAGTTCTGCTGGAGTCTGGATTGTTATATCAGTTTGGTCTTGAGCTTATTTAGACTAATGGGTAATTGAGGGTTCCAAGTAGCCTACGACTTGCTCTCCTGCCAGGGTGACTAGTAGTGTGACAGCTGCTATGTTTGCCTAGGATTCTTCTTTTTTGTCATTTTTTTTAAAGATTTTACTTATCCTTGAGAGACAGAGAATGAGCACAAGTATAAGCACAAGCAGGGGGAGGGGCAGAGGGAGAAGCAGACTCCATCCCAGGACCCTGGAATCACGACCAGAGCCGAGGGCAGATACTTAACCAACTGAGCCACCCAGGTGTCCCACCTAGGATTTTTCTAGTTTTAGCACTAAAACCCATACATCCCAGGAACCCCCTCAGACCCAGGCAACACGGGACGGTTGGTCACTCTATTCTCCAATGACCCAACTTTATAATTATGCAACTTCTCTTCATTTTAATTTGACTTGTCTTCTCTAGCCAAGTGTGTATACCCAAGGCCAACCAAAGCTGGAGGAGGCATCTGTAGGCCCAGCCTTCTGACCTGCTGCTGTATGGCTTTGTCCTACAGATGAACAAGCCAGAACAAAGGGGCTAACTGCACAGAGACAGGGCACCCAACTTAGAGCATGGTTATAATTTTCCCGGGAAAGCCTTGGGTCCTGGCTTACCCATCCAGTCCTTTTGAAGAGTGACTGCTTTTCAGGGAGAGTTATCACTTCTATTTTGCCCAACCACTTATGAAAAGACAAACTAAAGAGGCCGAAATGAACCTCCTAACAACAAGGTTTTAATGCCAGGGTTTGACAGGCCGGAAAACTTGCATCTCTGGAAAGGAGCCCGAGCCTTAACGCAGCCGAAATGAAGACTTATTTTTATTTTTATTTATTTTTGCACACAGAGAGGAATGGCGATGTCATCCACGTGCGAGACACATCTGAATTTGTGGATTTTTTTCTTCTTTAACTCTCTTAATTGGATGAAAGTATGCTGCTGCTGATTTATGGATTGCCAGTTGTGCCAGGCATCATTTTCAATGTGCACAGCTGCTCCGCAGTAGTTTAACTTGGCAGATAGTATTAAACCATTGAATTGTGTCATTTATTTGTATATGCATACAATGGCCTCCTTGTGCGGGTTCTTCAGAAACCCTTGCAGGCATGGTTTGGACTGGGCGTTTAAGGAGTCTTATGGAGTGATTTATTCCCTTGGAAGGTTTTCAAAGTTTCCAGAATGAAGCATGAGATATCGTTTTATGCCATTGATAAGTTCCCGGGGGAATCACAGAGACAGCCTGAAGTGGAGAGGTTACAGAGTGAGAGGTCTCAAGCTTACATTGGGGAACTCCAATTTCAGTGGTCATTCAGGCAATGTAGGACATGTTGCTGCTGACAAGAGTCTCGCTTTCATTATGACATGCCGCAGGGAAGAAGCTAAAAGAGGGGGCTGATCTAATACAAGGCATTGCAGCATAAATAACTCGAAAAGCTCTGTTGACAATAGAAAATCTGGCATTCATAGTACTTAACAATGCTATCTTCAAATTCAAAGGGCCCTGAGATTTGTCACTGTTGTCCTTTGTAGTCAAGGATGACACTGTTGACACTGTGGTTATCCCTGCATGCAAGTGTGGCTGAAAATACCCGAGTGTGACAATGATAAGGCCTTTCTGCAGAGTGTATATGGAGAACCTTTTTTTGGTTTGTGTCTGTTGGCCTCCCAAGCACATCGCTCGCCTTGTCACAGTCATCCTGTCTCTGTCTGCAGCAGACCTAGCTGCTCTGCTTACAGCCTCTTGGCCCCGGCCTTCCACAAACGTCTCCTTTGCTTGAACGTCTTTCCCTCAAGGACTTGTGGTGATTATACATCCTGCCTGATCTGCTTACCATCTCCCGTGCCGAAGCTATCCAGGCAGGCTAGTGCCGGGCCTCCTTCCTATGCTGCGGCTTGTGAGAAAATCACTTTGAGGTGGGCTGTGTTCCTCATTAGCTTTTATTGGTGATTTTATTTTGCCACTTGAAAATTGAATGTGTTCAACTGGAAAGATCACAGAGGCTGAAATAACTTGTTTCCCCTTTCTCAGTGTTGCTTGTCTTAGACCGGAAAAAGCAGAGGAAATGCTTTTGGCTAAGATATGCCTCTCCCATAGGTAGACTGAGTGAACACGTATGCAGTTTGTTGACTTAAAAAATGGTTCCACACCCATGAGAGACTATGGACTCTGGGAAACAAACTGAGGGCTTCAGAGGGAGGGGGTGGGGGGATGGGTTAGCCCGGTGACGGGTATTAAGGAGGGCACGTATTGCCTGGAGAACTGGGTGTTATATGCAAACCACGAATCATGGAACATGACATCAAAAACTAAGGATGTATTGTATGGTGACTAACATAACATAATAAAATTTTTTAAAAATGAAAAAAAATGGTTCCACAACAGCCTATGCTCAAAATCTTTCTTTTAAGGCCCAGATTCCCAAAAGGTCATCCGTGACGCCTAATGACAGGTGTCCACAAGCCACTGGAACTATCTCAAAAAGCTCCCCTTGCCAGGACTGCTCAGGCGACTTGGCTTTGGGCAATGGTGGTAATTAGATCAGGTTGGGGTACAGCACTGGTGATCTCACGCTGATAGCAAGCAAGTTGACTGCTCATTACCTCTTTGGCCAATAAAAATCTGTTTACATGTGGGTTCAGGATGGGGGTGAGGAAGGATAGTGAAAGGTTTTCTTTATGGTCTTTGAGCCTTAAAATCTCCTACAGGAGGAACTGCAAATTGTCTTGGATAGGGAAACCAAAAAAAAAAAAAAAAAATCTTAGTTATTTAACCTCGGAGTGAGTTGCCTTATCAGATCTTCTTTGAGAAAAATCTAAATTGAGAGTAGCTTCATGCATGAGGAGGTTGTCATGAGGATGGTTTCTGAGAGGGATGAAAGCTCAGACCCAACCAGGGTCACTGCGCTTCCCCGGAAGGGAAAGAATTGACCCAGATCACCCATGAGCAGCAAAAGGCTACTGGGTGTCCAAGAAAAAATGTCTCACAAGAGAGAGAAGAGGCCTCAAAGTAGGAGTGGGGGAGGAATTGAAACCATACTTTGCCTACTTCACAATTTTACCTCTCTTTGGTTTGAGGTCATCCAATGTAGTGTCATCTTTTTTTTGAAGTTGTTTCTCCAAGAAATGTCTCTGACAACTTTCATGTCTTCTTAGACTTTTATGGACACTAGAAGTGAGGCACAGATTCCCAAGACCCCAGTGCATGTAGCCAGTCTCTGATCTTCCAGTTATCCTATTTTTTTTTTAGAGTAACTAAAAGGAATGGGATTGAGAATAAGCAAGCATCTAGTATAAAGAAAGTTTTGTTATTCCCACCTTTACAGATGAAAAAGTGAAGTTCAGTCATTGGACCAAGATCATATAAGGGCTAAGTAGCAGAGCTGGAATCTGAACTGAGACCTATTTACCAGAGGTGAGCAGGTGCAGAAGTGAGCTCAATTCACAGAGCTCCCCAAATTTTACTTCTTCTGTTCTGTCTCATAACTGTAGGGTTCTTCACTAAAGACCAAGAATTTCATTAAGAAGACAGCAAGTTTGGGGCACCTGGATGGCTCAGTTCATTAAGTGGCTGCCTTCGGCTCAGGTCATGATCTCAGGGCCCTGGGATCGAGCCCTGCATCAGTCTCCCTGCTTAGGGGGAGTCTGCGTCTCCCTCTCCCTCTGCCCTTCCCCACTGCTCATGCTCTCTCTCACTTGCTCTACTCTCTCTCTTTCTCAAATAAATAAATAAATAAAATCTTTAAAAAAAAAAAAAGGACAGCAAGTTCTCATGATGTTTGAGAAACTGCTAATTGAAGAATGAGCCTCAACTGTATCCCTGACGTCCTATTAAAATAACAAATAAATAGTAGCATTGCTACAATGGTGAACATTTAAAATGCCACCATCTGTCCCTTGGTCATTTCGAAGGTACCATGCAAAATCTGTTTTAAGACCAATATCTGAGTTATTTTATTAACAAACCTTGTTTGGTTTGGCAAGTTAAAGTAATGTCCTTCATCTCCACTATGCATTTTGGACAAGGGTCCGAAGGAAATATAATTGACCCTTGAACAACACAGGTTTGAATTGTGCGGGTCTGCTCACATGTGAATTTTTTTTCCAATAAATATATTGGAAAAATTTTTGGAGTTCTGTGACAATTTGGAAAAACAGACAAATTACATGGCCTAGAAATACCAAAATAATTAAGAAAAAGTGAGATATGAATGTATAAAATATATGTAGATGCTAGTTTCTTTGATCATTTACTACCATAAGATACATACAAATCGATTACAAACAGAATGTATCAAAACGTATGCACACAAACACAGCTCTTACATGGTGCCACTTGCAGTCTAGAGAAATGTAAACCAACACATTACTGCATAAAATCAGCTACTGTGCCTATTGTTTGGACTATCGTAATAATCTCATAGCCACCTGCTATTGCCATCGTGGTGAGCTCAAGCGTTGCAAGTATCCACTGAAAATACTGTGAGATGCTAATCATCTTCATGTGAGCTGTTCGTTTCTCCAGTAAATTGCCTATTGCAGTAAAAAGTGATCCCATGAGATTCTTGAGTGTTTTTCATCGTGTGTAGTGCAATACTGTAAACCTTGAATAACACCATGAGACTCGTACAAAGTGCCACTAGTGATCCTGGAAGTGCTCCCAAGAAGCAGAGAAAAGTCATGACATCACAAGGAAAAGTTGAATTGCTTGATATGTACCACAGACTGAGGTCTGCAGCTGTGGGCACCTGCCATTTCAAGATAAATGAATCTAGCTCAAGGACCGTTGTAAAAAAAGAAAAGGAAATTCATGAAGCCATCACGGCAGCTATGCCAGCAGGTGCGAAACCCTTGCACTTTTTGCAATGTACCTTTTTATCTCCTATAGAAAATGTAGCTTTTATGTGGGTACAGGATTGTGAAAAATAAGGCATACTGCTAGACTGGAATAGGACTTCAGAATTAAGTCAAGTCATTATATGACAACTTAAAGAAAAAGGAAGGTGAAGGATCTAAACCTGAAGAAATTAATGCCAGCAAAGGATGGTTTGACAATTTTCGAAAGAGGTTTGGCTTAAAAATCGTCAAGATAACAGAAGAAGCAGTTTCTGCTGACCAAGAGGCCACAGACGAGTTCCCAGACTCTATTAAGAAGATCACTGAGGAGAAAGGATATCTGCCTGAACCAGCTTTTAACACAAAGTGCCCTATTCTGGAAAAAAAAAATGAATCTAAGGACATTTATTAATAAGGAAGAGAAGTGAGCACCAGAATTTAAGGCAGGAAAAGATAGACTAATTCTGTTTTATGCCAGTGTTGGGCTTATAATCAGGACTGCCCTTGTCTATAAAGCGGCTAACCCCTGAGTCTTGGAGAGAGAAGATGAACACCAGCTGTCAGTCTTTTGGTTGGACAGCAAAAGACCTGGACAACAAGAACCTTGTTTCTGGATTGGTTCCCTCAATACTTTGTCGCTAAAGTCAGGAAGTACTTGCTGGTAAGGGACTGCCTTTTAAAGGTCTTTTGATACTGAAAATGCTTCTGAGCTCTCATGAGTTCATGAGTTCATGAGATCCCCATGAGTTCAACACCGAAGCTATTGAAGTGGTCTACTTGCCCCAAACACAAAGTCTCTAATCCAACCTCTAGATCAGTGAGTTATAAGGACCTTTAAGGTTCATTACACATGGCATTCTGTGTAAAGGATTGCCAATGCAATGGAAGAGAACCCTGACAAAGAGAACATCATCAAAGTCTGGGAGAATGACACCACTGAACGTGTCATCCAACGATATACAGGAAAAGTCATGAAAGCCATCAAGCCCAAAACAATAAATTTCTGCCGAAGAAAACTGTGTCTGCATGCTGTGCATGATTTCACAGGATTTATGACAATCAAAGAAATCATGAAACAGATTGTGGATATGTCAAAAGAAGGTGGGGCATGAAGGAATTCAAGATATGGGTCCTGGAGAAATTCAAGAGCTAATCAGCACCACACGGGAGGGAGGAACAGAAGATGACCTGATGGAGATGAGTGCTTCTGAGCCAGTGCTGGACGATGAGAAAGAAAATATAGAAGCAGCTGAGCCAGAAAACAAAGTGACATTAGACAATCTGTCAGAAGGGTTCCGATTATTCAAGACTGTTTTGTTTTGTTTTTTTAATTTATTTATTTGACAGAGAGAGAGACAGCCAGCGAGAGAGGGACCACAGGCAGGGGGAGTGGGAGAGGAAGAAGCAGGTTCCCAGCGGAGGAGCCTGATGTGGGGCTCGATCCCAGGACTCTGGGATCACGCCCTGAGCCAGAGGCAGCCACTTAATGACTGAGCCACCCAGGCGCCTCTATTCAAGACTGTTTTTGACTTCTTTTGTAATATGGCTCTTTCTAGGATCTGGGCACTGAAACTAAAGCAAATGGTGGAAGAAGGATGGGTACCATGTACAAATAATTTTAGAGAAATGCAAAAGCGAAAAAGTCAGACAGAAATTATGATGTATTTCGGCAAAGTTACAGTGAGTGTGCCTCTCCTGCCTCCCTTTCCACTTCCGCCTCTCCTGCGTCTGCTGTCCCTGGGCCAACAAGACCAACCCCTCCTCCCCCTCCCCCTCCTCAGCCTGCTCAGTGTGAAGACAATGAGGATGAAGACCTTTATGATCATCCCCTTGCACTTCATGACTGGTAAACAGTCCTCATGCTGTAGAGTTAACAAGCTCTTCTGGGTGCAGGCGAATGAGAGAATCTGTGTGAAAATCTAGTGACTGTTCAGCAAGAACTGCATGAGACATTTTTCCTCATCAACATCACCTAAGTTTTCATCAAGTCAAACACTGTGTGCAAGACTTGTATGGAAGTGGAGAGCCTCTCCTTCCATAGGCATAAGGTGAGTGATATCTAATATCAAATTAATAATGTGTTAGTTTCTTAGTTTTATAGCTGTGCTTTCAAAGAATTACATGACCGTCCAGTACGCTCCTCTCTCTCACAAGTAGAGAAACTGCTTATCAGTCTATCATCACAGGGAGGTGGTTTTTTTTAAAAAATGTAACAAAGTTTCCCCAACCATATTACGAATATGACTTTAGTGCTGTATGCCATAAAAATGTTTATAATGATTCATTCACCTGCATATAAGCGAGTCTACAGAGAAGCAATCATATCGATCACTCTAGCCTACCATAGAGCAATCTATTGCTACTCCTGCATTATCAGTGCATCAATTGTTATACCTGTAAATAAATACGCATTTCTTTGTCATGTTTTCTTTTCATTTTTGATGTCTAGTGTTAATAATATGTATAACATCGACAGTGTTTTGTATCATAAGACAATTTTCATGTAGGTCTTGATAGATGATTCATCTCATAAACAAATAATGTAAACTTAAGTATCAATAAATACAGTACAGTACTGCAAATGTATTTCCTCTTCATGATTTTCTTAATATTTTCTTTTTTCTAGCTTACTTTATTGTAAGAATACAATACATACATTAACATACAACATGTGTGTTTCCCATCTGTTTATGTTATTGGTAAGGCTTCTGGTCAACAATAAGCTACTGTGCATGGGGTCAGTGCCCTAACCCCCACTTTGTTCAAGGGGCAACTGTAGTTATTCTGAGCTAACACTTGTGAGATCCTAATAGGTTTGGATTGATAGACATCCAAGAAGTTACTGGTTATAAGGACTGAAATCCCTCTAAAATTCATGTTTGTCTGATAAGTTTATCCCATATGGTTTCCAGTGGATTTTCTAAATGTCGGGAATTCCTATTTTCATGAGCTGAGACATAATGAGTTTACAAAGCTTCTAGTGTACAAAGCTCTCTTTCTCATAAATTGTTTCATGAAAACTTAGGGAAACCCAGGGAGACAGTCAAACCCTAACTGTCATTCCTTTTCTATCTGGCAAGGATGCTGAGACCATAACACCCACATGTCCCTGAAGGTATCAGAACTAGGAAACGAGGGAGCTGGAACTAGAACCTAGAACTCTCGCGTTCTCAGTATTGCTCCGCCATGCTCCCTTCTCCACCTTACATGGTGTGGATTAAGGATCACACACTTCCATAAAGCAACTGACGAGCGGCAATGCTCATTTGAAGCTGAGGTCTCAGACTGTGAAGAGGATAGGCCTGGAACAACTCTTGCCTGAGCTTGAGATTGGCCCTAAGGACTTAAACCACAGCTGAACATCTGACTGGGGTACAAGAGGAAGGATGCCAAGGATGGAAGCTAGGCCCAGCCTGACTCTGGGGAGTGCTGGTGGCACTCAGTGTTAGGAAGCATTTTCAAAGTAACTCTGAAATATTTTTTAAAGTGATAAAATCTGCTCTCTCCTTCCACTTATATCTCATTGGCTAGAACCCAGTGATATGGTCACCTCTGACTTGAAGGCAGGCCGAGAAATGTAGTATTTTATTTTATTTTATTTTTTTAATGAGTTTTTATTATATTATGTTAGTCACCATACAGTACATCCCCAGCTTCCGATGTAAAGCTTGATGATTCATTAGTTGCGTATAACACCCAGTGCACCATGCAATATGTGCCCTCCTTACTACCCGTCACCGGTCTATCCCAATCCCCCACCCCCCT